>NC_060122.1:661523588-661826619 GCF_021461395.2 Schistocerca americana
AAGGTCCGGACTTCGAGTCTCGGTCCGGCACACAGTTTTAATCTTCCAGGAAGTTTCGTATCAGCGCACACTCCGCTGCAGACTGAAAATCTCATTCTAACGGTGTTTCTCGTTGCGGCCGAATCTCCTCATGAAATTTCAATCACCAGCTTTCTCCTCCGAATGCGAAAATATTTTGTTGACGAGGACCTGCATACGGAGAAACGATCATCAAAGTAAAATAAAGGAAATTAGAGCTCTCAAGGAAAGGTATAGGATTTCGTTTTTTCCGCGTGCTATACGAGATTTGAATAAGAGAGAATTGTGAAGGTGGTGGGGTCAAGGATTTTCTCTGCCTCGTGATGGCTGGGTGTTGTGTGCTGTCCTTAGGTTAGTTAGGTTTACGTAGTTCTAAGTTCTAGGGGACTGATGACCATAGATGTTAAGTCCTATAGTGCTCAGAGCCATTTGAACCATTTGTGAAGGTGGTTCGATGGACCCTCGGGCCAAGCTCTTAAATGTTGATTTGTAGAGTATGCATGTAGATGTAGAAAGGAAGGTCCTCTCGAATATCGGAGCCGCCTGCCCTGAACACAGAGGTCGTCACGGGGCAAGGTGGCGCAGTTTTTAAGACACATTTTTTTTTAAATTTTAGTGCGGAAGCAAGTCATGAAATAGACAGTAGCCTATCTTAAGGGCCACCCAAACTCTTCTTCCAAGAAATTCGGTAAAATACTTTAAGGATCTCTCATAAATTTAAGTGTCAGCATTAATTCCATTGGTACTGTATAGGAAACAAAAGGTACGAACCCCATGAGTGACGTACAGGGAGTGGACAAAAGTATGGAAACAGCAAAAACTCAACACACTGCCGTGCCTAATGCGATTAGGAAACCGTTGCCATTCTAAACAGCTTCAAGTAGTCAAGGAAGGTCAAATACACGTCCTGCTTGGTTCCCAAGAGAATCTTGTATCACTATTTCTGCGAAATTGTGGCAAGTTCAGATAACGATGACAAAGTACACCACAGTGGCTCAGTAGTTGTGATATCTGGTGACAGTGGTGGCCAGGTGAGATATGAGAATTCATCCTGGTGCTCACAAAACCAGTGCTGGGCGATGCGAGCTTTATGAACAGGAGCCTTGCCTTGGAACACGGATCTCCATAGCGGAACAAACATTGTACCACGGGATGGACCTGGTAAGCCAAGCTGGTCACATGATGAAACTTCCTGGCAGATTAAAACTGTGTGCCGGACCGAGACTCGAGCTCGGGACCTTTGCCTTTCGCGGGCAAATGCTCTACCAACTGAGCTACCCAACCACGACTCTCGCCGCGTCCTCACAGCTTTACTTCCGCCAGTACCTCGTCTCCTACCTTCCAAACTTTACAGAAGCTCTCCCGCGAACCTTGTGGTCACATGATCTTTGGCAGTAATAAATTATTTTCTTGCATTGCTCCGTATTTCAGGTTTTATAGCTTCGGCATCACGTCTACCTGATACGTGTATTTGCATCGCTAATGAATGGTTTTGGAATTGCAGGTCGTCCTGCAATACCCTCCCAATAGAGCTCCCTTCGTTTTGTTTTGGTGCTGACAAGGGTTCGTGAGTGCGACATTCAGTTCTACTGCGACTTTTGCAGCTTTCATCCTATTATTTTTCGTCACGATCCTCTTCGGCGATCGTCTGTCATGGATACTCAACATAAACTTTTGTCCGCGATGTGACTTAGCGGATGATGTTTTTCGCGTTTCGCTGTATATGGTATAAATCTTCGACAGAGTGCCTCTTTAAACCCTTCGGCTATCTCGGTTACGGTATCACCCACCATCGGAGCACTGACAATTTGCCCACGTTCGAATTCACTCAGCGTCATTATAACACACTCACAACCACACAGGACACTGTTCTTACCACACATGGCACTTGCAACGTATTGAGGACATCCCACAGGTGCTGTTCGTGGTCAAATACAATAGCGCAATTTGCAGGCTTGGCGTTTATGTTGAAGCTTGGATAAAAAGGATGTTATTTATATGTATTTGACGATGCTGATGCTGATTCCGCAGTTAACACTTGACGATGCCTCTATGGCTGCAGTACATTAGGACTTCGTTTTTATGAAACAGATCTGATGATGGTCATTAAAGATCGAAACCGCTAATCTGTTAAGAAAAAGTTTGTGACCATAGACGTAAATTAAAGGAAACTTATCACATACACGGGTCACTGTTTCTTCGCGACGATGTCGCAGCTTGTGAAACACAAAATTGCGGGAAAAATGGGCGGATGCCACTGCCGGCCGTTGTAGCATTGCCTGTATTGCATTGTGCGTACATATCCATGCTGCAAGTACACAACAATACCAAAGTATTCGTAACGTTCCCAGAAGCGAGCTGTCGCAGGTGGCGAAGGTGATGTAGTTGTTCTGTTGCAGAGGATGCCAGAAGCTGCAGTCAACAAAAAACCTCTCACTGGTTTCACCATGACTAACAGTTACAGCAGTTCTTATGACAACATTCTCTTCTACCTCGCTGGTTGTCTCATACACGTCTGCTTCGCATCCTATGTGACCAAATTTCTCCAGGTGTTACAGAGAATGCGCTTTGTGACGTAATAACATGCGTCTGATGGCGCAATCCATCAACGTCAAATTCGTGTCAACAGAGAGCCTGCTGTTAGCAATGGTGTTGTGTAATTTCTCACTTTTTTCCGGCTCTGATGTGCGTGATGCTTTCTCGAGTGTTCATTTGGACACTTATCTGAGTGCCACAATATTAGAACTAAATAATTCGTCGTTATCAGGTTCTTACCGATGTCATTCAGACATAGGACATACATTAAACATAATCATCAAAATTGTAGGTCTGAGAAAATTCATTCTCGATTTCAGAGCTCTGTTGGGTGTGAAAAATTTCGTATTCTGAAAGCAAACGACTCACAGAAAAAGATCGATATCCGGAAACCATATTTTACCTCCATTCTGTTATTCGCAAACAGCTGTTACTTCATTGTCAAGTTTGAGCGTTACGATTTCGGGTTTAATAGTGGAAATGAGGCGTTAAAATTTTTGACGTAGTCGGTAAACCACATGCCGAACATCTGTCCGGCTTACCTTCGTCGAAAAACGGTTCTCTACAAGTATTTCCAGCAAGCTTCTAAAAATGAATCAGTCACTCTCCACGAAGGTTTATTCACGTTGCCTTGGACGCAGAAGACGAGTATACGTAGAAGGCTCTAAATGCTCTCCCCTGGGTTCAGCAGGGACGGCGAATGGAAACGTGAGTGGGAGGCCGCCGAAACACAGAACCACGAACTCATTGACAATCCAACGCAGGTTCCAGCGGTTCTTTTGAAAGGGCACGGCTGACTTCCTTTCCCATTCTTTCCTAATCCGATGGGACCGATGACCTTGATGGTTGCCCCCTCCCCTCACTCCAGCCCCCCAAACCAACCAGCCTAGCTCCAGCCTTGCTTCGTCCTAGGAAGATGTGAGTTTGGCACATCAGATACCTGACTGGAGGAAGTATGTGTGAATACAACGAAAACTGCAGTGAGACTTTTGTACTGACACTACGTGCGACAGTGATAATATTCGGCGAAAGAGCCGATCTGTCAAGAAGTGCCCTAACGGAAGTTTCACTGGTGGTATCAAGAACCTGCATGAAGCGTCCGACGTGAAGCTACACTGCATCGATTGTAGGCCTGTTGCGTTGAGGGTGGCCTGTAGTATGTTTATAATGTAAACAGTTGGATATTTGCATTTTTTCTTTAAATTTGATGGATCTGTTGCTGCAGTTTATTCATTAGAAAATAACGATATAAGTTTTACGTGAATTAAATTGCTAGAAGTGTATTCGTTTACAGTACTACTAACAAGGGAAACTAACAATCGCAACCCCCCTCAGATTTAGTGGTAAGATAGCCCAGACCGTCGAAAACTGAACTCAGATCAAGCATGAAAGCAGGAAGAAGGTGTACTGAACTGTGAAAAAAAAATCGATGTAGAAACAGTGAAGGGCCCAAGAACAAGAAGTGCAATAAAGAGCAGGCTCAATGAGCAATGGCGTCGTTGGTAAGTGGTCGTGCTGCTGAACTGCCGTGTGATTGAGCTATTTTTTTCTTTTAACAACATTATGAACTGTCCGTCCGGTGATTGAAATGTTTGTTCTCTTTCTGTAGTCTTGGCAGTTATCATACTATACATTGATTATAGAATATGAGTCATGTGGCAAGAATACGTTACCGTCGCAAGTAAATGTGATGAATAGTGAGGGCAGGCGAGATGCCACATAGGCGTCTCACAGAAATGAAAACAACAAATAAACGGGCGTTAACTGTGTTAAAAGAAAGGGATTCACGAGTCAAGACTCCAGAACGGAACGCAACTTCGAAAACGTTTAAAACCTGTTTTTTGACAGAGCACAAAGAAACTTGAAACTGTAGCGTTCGTTTGTTGCGGCTTATGCAACAAAAAGTATTATGTTTTAATCATTTCCTTGGGAGCGACCACATTCACATTCATACGAACACGTATATCGGGTAAGCAGGCATATCTCACTCATTTACCAGTCGTACAAATTAGGTGCGTCGATAAGAGATTTCTGGCATATGACACACGTACTGTCGGACCACTACAACACAGACACAAATTTGAATAACGCGAACAGCGGAAAATAAAAAAAGAAAATAGCACGAGAGAGGTTTGAACAAGGCTCGCCCGCTTATCAATCCAACACCGTAACCACTTAACCACGACGCCATTTTTATTCACTGCTGCTGTATATTGCACTTCCTGTTATTGGACTGTTCACTGTTTCCAGTTTTGCTTTATTTCACTGTTCAATATACCTCCTTCCTGTCTTCATGCTTGATCTGTGTTCAGTTTTTGACGGGCTGTCCATTGGGTCCTCTCACCACGAAATCTATGGGGACTGCGATGGTGAGTTTCCAAAGTGATCGCTACAATGGGTTCTAAATCGGTATGTTTGGAGCTCAAAACCAGTTCCATCCACTCTTGTTTTCCACTAAAGGTTTCGTTCAAATGGTTCAAATGGCTCTGAGCACTGTGGGACTTAACATGTGTGGTCATCAGTCCCCTAGAACTTAGAACTACTTAAACCTAACTAACCTAAGGACATCACACACATCCATGCCCGAGGCAGGATTCGAACCTGCGACCGCAGCGGTCTCGCGGTTCCACACTGAAGCGCCTAGAACCGCACACGATATCGACAATGGGTGGATTCGGTGGCTTAGTGGCTGAGCACCAGACAGCTAAGTAAAGTTCATGGTTCAGTCCACAGCCAATACTACTGATTTTTGATGAGTTATCGCTACTTTCACTTCTGGAAATGATTTGGTAATGTCAAAAATGCCAAGTTATGCCGTTGTTCGGAATTCACATCAAATCGTAAGCCGTTTAGTAATTGGCAGAGTAAGTCAGTTCAAGGGTCAGAGGTAGGCAAGGACATAGCATCTCCAGTAGGACGGACTGTGTCTAGTAAAGCACAGTGGTATTTAAGCCAAACTTCGGGTTGACGATATCTTTAGTTTACTATCGACAGTGTTGAATCCTAGCGTAAGCAAACTTACCACAGCAGCACAATACGGGTGACCATAGTGTGTTATCGTAAGACTGATGTTGATTAAAAGTTATCTTTTGGCAGAAGGTAGTTAAAATAACTGGGTCACCTGTGGAGTGAGTGACACAGGTGACGGCGTAGCTTTCTCGGAAGAGAACGACCTGCGGATGCGTGGCGAGGCCTGGCGACTGTATGCAGCGCACGCGGCCCCGAGGCGGCCACCAGTACCTGGAACCTGTACAGAGGGGCGTGGCCGGCGCCGCCTAACGACCAATCAATCGGAGGCGCGCCGCCTCCGCCCCCTCCCCTGCCCCCCTCATCCATTAGTCAGGCTCAGCTGACAGACACCTCACCTCGCTCCTCGCGGGCTGTCGTGCTGACAGCTCGAGGGCCAAAGAACTTACGCCGCAGACACCAGCCGAGTGCACTCTGCTTCGGCCTCCTACTGCCTGTACGCGCGGCGACAAGGGAGGACTCGGGATCAGGAGCACACAGCATTTTACTGAAAGCGTTTATATTTTCATACGGTATAAAACTTTCTATAGCCAAGACCGCACAAAAAACTTCTTTATTTCTCGACAGCCATGTTTTAGGAGACATTGCTGTCATCTTCTGGTCTTCAAAAAATTTGTTACAATACGTCCTCGTTGTGAGTTGGTACCTCATGTCAGATTGTCGTATTGGTCTATAAAATGTAGCATATTACACAAACGTTTGTTAAAAATAAAACATTTACAATAAAAAGCACTTTGTGCATATGGCCATGTCCGTATATGTAGCGCTCACAGATGATTAATCTGAAAATTATGATAGACTATGAAATGCACTTTAGCACCTCTGAACTCTGTATTGTATTTTTAAGATTTAACAATCATCTGTGAGCGCTACGTATACAGATATGGCAATATGCACAATGTGCTTTTTGATTATAAATGTTTAATTTCTGACAAACATTTGTATAATATGACAGCTTGGCCTGAGGTTCCAAATCACAGTGAATGCATTTTGTAACAAAATTTTTGAAGACCAGAAAATCACAGCAAAATCCGTCAAAATTTACTGTCGAAAATAAAGAAGTACTTATTCCATCTTGGCTACAGAAAGTTTTTTACCAAGTAAAACTCTCCGCTTCGTCTCATTTTCCAACATGAGGAAATACAGTCACTATTCTTACATACACCTATTCCGAAATTTTTCGGCCACCTTTCGGAAAATAAAGTGAAATGAAACCTCAGAGTCTCAAAGATGGCGAGGAATTGTATGTTAAACACGGGATACTTTCCAGTTGCTTGCGCGAGAGCTTCCTCGTATGGGCTTGCGGCCTGAGCTGCAAGTAACTATTCACAGGCTGCCAGCGACAAAACCCACACATTTCGCGAGTTCACAGGTAGTGCTAGCAAACCATACAAAGCCTAGAGCCGGCCGTCGTGACCGAGCAGTTCTAGGCGCTTCAAATCCTGCCTCGGGCATGGATGCGTGTGATGTCCTTAGGTTAGTTAGGTTTAAGTAGTTCTAAGTTCTAGGGGACTGATGACCTCAGATGTTAAGTCCCACAGTGCTCAGAGCCATTTGAACCAAAGCCTAGAAAGGCAACACAGCTCATGACTCGAGAAACTTGTGCCGCAGGTACCTGACACCACGCAAGTGAGCAACGCGTTAGCCGCTTTCTCTTGCCTATAGTAAGAAAAAAAAGTAATACAGATTGCGTTTCTCTGGCGAAAGTAGGGGAAACGGCTGAAACAGATAGCACACCCCACTCTGTGTATAGTGTAAATTGTTACATTCTAAAAATTGCGAGGACTTTTTGTATATGGTGTTCGGAAACTCCCGTCACAGACTTCTAGGACTTGTACAGGTGAGTGAGTACATAATATTGTGAATAGGAACCCATGTCGGAAACGTAGCTTTCCATTCTAGGACGATTTCAGTTCAGAAGTGTAACGCGTCCACGCCTGCTGAGGGAAAGAGGAAAGTGTCAAGAGTCTCTTGTTCTGGCATGCAATAGGGCAGGCAGGTGGATATACACTGCGTCAAATGATCACCCGATGTTACTTAATATCTGCCCTGCTGCCCTAGAGACAGAGGAACACCTGCTATCACGCAATCAGACCGCTGCACTCCAGGTGGGGTGGAGTGTGAGTACCAGAACATGCTTCGTAGGTACAAAGTCTGTGACGACGTCGGTGGTCGTAACATCGAGTCGATGTTGCAATGGATCAGTACCATTCTGTACGTACAGTAGTCTGAGTTCTTTTTTGATTTGGAATAATCTAAATATGTAATGCTAAAGTGGTGATACAAACAAATGTTCTTAAGTGATAAATGGATGCTTCGTTATGTTTTCTTTCGTATTGTTATCTAGGAATTGTACTCCGTCATGCCTAATGCAGTTCCTGAAGCAGAAGTGGTTGAGTTAAACATCTGAAACGAAACAGTCTTAGAAAGAAGCGGTACGTTTCCGGACATGGGTTCCTATTCAGATCAAATAATTCAAATGGCTCTGAACACTGTGGTACTTAAAATTTGAGGCCTTCAGTCCCCTAGACTTAGAACTACTTAAACTTAACTAACTTAAGGACATCACACACATCCATGTCCGAGGCAGGATTCGAACCTGCGACCGCAGTAGCAGAGCGGCTCCGCACCGAAGCGACTAGAGCCGCTCGGCCACAGCGGCCGGCGGTTCCTATTCAGAATGTTGTGTACTCACTCCCCTCTACAAGTCCTAGAAGTTGGTAACGGGAATTTGTGAACACCCTGTATGATTGTCCTTAAATCCGTTGCATGTACCTCCCAAATTTTCTGACAGATACTTTTGAAGTTATATATTTGTTTGATATGCAATTGTTTGGAAGCTATGCTGAAGCGATGTACTGAGATATAATGTAAACAAATTTGTTGCTATATTTTTTTTATTATTGCATTAGAATCAATAGCACCTGCAGCACGTTAAAACGTCGGAGGGGGGGGGGGGTTACGAAAGTGAAAGTTATATTTGGGAAAAGGAAGGTGGAGACGGTGACAAGCGGTAACCAGTACAAAATTCAGAAACGCGATGCAAAATCAAATCGTGATTACTTTATAAACAAAACAGGAACATAATGAAATTTTTAAAAATTAATATTTGTGCACTTTTTTTTCATGAATAAGATAGCTGACTTGTTTTATTCGAATAAAAACTTTTCCATAAACTACAAATTAAGAAACCATTTACGAGATAAATACAAAGCACTGAAATAATTAAAGATCCCATTCCGCAAAGGGTAATGAAAGTGTAAATACAGATTCAGATTTGATTGTTCGAAGAACTTCGAACTAATTGCCTGAAAGTAATTCAACAGCATAGTGGTTTCTCCTTTTTTTATATGTATATTTTACATAGCTCCATAAAAACTTAGGACGGCATTTGCAACTGTAGAGTAACGGTAATTTGGAGAGAATATTAGAGTAAACATGTGTATTGCTTTGTTCTTAGCCATGTGGTCTGCTCTCTTCCGAATATGGAGTCAGAAGTTTGCCACTGTGACACCTAATTCGGTTCCCTTAAAGAGGTGGACAGCTAAATCCTAACAGGCCAGATGACCTGACCATTGAATATGATAATGATGATAAAGAATTTAAAAAATAATGAATGGATTCAACTAAAAAATAGGCCAGGTGCGAGTATGACTCCCACACTAAAGGTCCGCCCAAACTTAATTATAAAAACATTTTTGGAAGGTGACTGTCAACAGCTGTTAAGCAATGAATAAAATGCATATTTGAACCATCTGCTGCTTTTATTTTAAATCCAAACATCAAGCGGATAAGAGTTAAAATGGTTTATGCCACCACATTACATTAGTCATTGCTTAAAATGTCTAATATAATGTGGTGGCTTAAACCATTTTAAGCCTTATCCGTGAACATGGTCCAAGACTGAAACCGATTGGTGTTTGGATTTAAAATAAAAGCAGCTGATGATTCAAATATGCGTTTTATTCAAAACTTAATTACGTTTATAAACAGTCCATCCATTCCGGGAATGGAGAGCCGGCCAGAGTGGCCGAGCGGTTCTAGACGCTACAGTATGGAACCGTGAGACCGCTACGGTCGCAGGTTCGAATCCTGCCTCGGGCATGGATGTGTGTGTTGTCCTTAGGTTAGTTAGGTTTAAGTAGTTCTAAGTTCTAGGGGACTGATGACCTCAGATGGTAAGTCCCATAGTGCTCAGAGCCATTTGAACCGGGGACGATTTTTGACTGTTATCGACACTGATACAGGCAAGATATCGCCCCAGGGATTCCAAGGCTTTCGAGGATGTTTTGATTTCAAATTTGAAGTCGGATAACAAATGACAAAAGAAATATTTTTTGTGTGATATAATTGAAAATGAACAATTTTCTGATTTTTCCCTTTACTTGTACTATTAAACCTCTCTTCTCGCCAAATTTCATGATTATAAGTCAAGGGGAAATCCTCACAAATTTTTTACCAGTGTCTTTGTGAGGTTAAAAGGATGTGAGTGAGATAATAGCCTTATCTTTAGACTGCCTTGATTTAGAAGCTAACGTTTACTGTATCACCAAAAGACCATGAATCTTGGAACGTGACTCAAATTTCAACTTTATGCGGCTACTTGTTTCAGAGAAAAATCTTAACAGACGGACGGACAGAGAGAGTTGGATAATAAATGCCAAAAATTTTTTTCGTGTGATATAGTTACTAATTAACAATTTTCGGATATTTTTTTCCTTTGGTTGTGCAGCGAAACCTTGCTTGTTGGCATATTCCATGATTCTAGGTCGACGGGAAATACCATCTAGGCTTTAATGAGTCAGTTTGCTTGTATCAAAATATTTGACATAAATGGCCATACCTTTTGATTGCGTTGACTTAGAGAATTTCACAATTCTACATCGCCAAGGGAACGTAATAAGTGACATAAATTGCTGCTTGATAGAGAAAAAGGGTTTTGTAACGTCGGACAGGGAGGCGGCTAACAAAGTGATCTTGTAAGAGTTCCGTTTCCACCGAGTGAGTTGCAGAAGCCAAAAACTGCAGTAAGTGAAGAGAGAGAATAGAAGAGGATGTGTGTGAGATTTAAGATTCTAGGCGCCACAGTCTGGAACCGCGCGACCGCTACGGACGCAGGTTCGAATCCTGCCGCGGGCATGGATGTGTGTGATGTCCTTAGGTTAGTTAGGTTTAAGTAGTTCTGAGTTCTAGGGGACTGATGACCTCAGATGTTAAGTCCCATAGTGCTCAGAGCCATTTGAGATTTAAGAGAAACCACGATGTCTCGAATGAGACTTAGTGGCAGCGGGTGCATGGGGGCTTAACTATATAAATATGAATGCAATGCAAATACTTTTAATTTTTAGTAGCTGTATGTCCGATTACGAAGTCTCGTAAACGGTTGGCCCTGACTAGTTTTAGTACGCAATCTGACTGCATAGAATAACAACAAAGAATGAAAGAAAATTTGCGTTAACACAATTAATTAATTAAGTCCCCAGCAACTATAAAACCTACGAAACCAAAACACAAGTGTAACTGTTCTGTGTGTGGAAGTGTGATTCAACGTACACATCTGGCACGGTTCTTCTTCAACAAGACAAGAAATTTTAAATACCATTTATACTGAAGTAATTAAAAAAATAGAAATACTATAGTTGCGCAAGAAAACCAGAATTACACTCTAATACAAGAACACAAGCCAGATGCTTTGTTGACTGAACCTGTAGTGACGCATTATTTAAGACACTGAAATAATTTAAAAAAAACAGGGAATATTTTACCTTCATATATATTGACGAAAAGTACTCTGGTCATTACAATATCTCCATTCGAATAACATCTGCTGTCTAGCCCATCAAACAACTGCATGAAACATGGAACAAGCACTCTCCACTACGACTTCTCTACAAGAACTTTTCACTACGACATCTCAGCAAGCACTCCCTACGAGTTCTCGACAAGCACTGCCAGTGAAGGCGGCGGAATAATACTCTTTGGCGCAATCTCTGGCGCTGTGGCTCAGTGTAGCCACCTTTCACGGGTTCGGACCACATTCGTCTCGAACAAGAGTTCAGCGTTTTAACCGCTGCGCCGCTTCTTTCGCGAACACCTCTAACAAAGCAGTAGTGCGCTGCTGTGCTCGTTGTCAGAGACGATCAGCGCTTTCCACTGCCAGAGACTGCTGTAATAAGCGCGCTGGAAGTGATTTTCGTTTTTAAGTAGACTCTGTCTGGATGCGGCATCGGAATTCGTTTCCGCGAATGCATTACGAGGTTTGGTCGGGAAGCAGCGCCACGTGTCGCAGTTGATTGGCGCGGGCGCGGCTGGTGCTGGCCTCTAACGCTAACGCTCCTAATGAGTTTGTGTTAGCCCCAGTTCGCGCACTGTCAACGGGCTAATGGCCGCTGAATGCCCCGACAAATGGGCCCCGGATTGGAGTGGCAGTCGGCGCGGCGCGCGACCGCGGCCGGGTAAAGCCTTTCTCCTGGAACCCAGCCGCGCCGGCTGACTCGTTTTACTGCGCAGCATACATACAACACGAACACCGAGGACGCGTTCCCTTCATTAACGACATCTCCTGATAGTGACGTGACCCAGTGCAAGGAAGGTGACTGCGTACATCCATTTGCGCAGTAAGCGGTCGCGTCACCCACCACTGCGGCCGCGCTCTGGTTTCCAGACGGTAATTCTAAGCTCTCGCACCGGCTGGACGACCTGAAAGCTACATAATTACGTGCTGACTGATCTCTGCAGCTATCGGAGGACATCCAATTACCATGTTGGAGCCTGCTTTAACCGTGATCATCACCCAAATTATTTCAAGTTTCGGATCTCCGTCAATTTCCTTCGATACTATTGTACTTTTTATCGCTATAAACACGCCTCTCCGTTCACTGTCCAGCCTGTCTCTGCGGTATACATTCCAATCTGAGTTTAGAATTTCATTACTATTTACATCTGGTTTCAGCCAACTTTCCGTCCCTAGTACTATGTGGGCATTGTGACCGTTTATTAATGAGGGCTGTTGTTGGACCTTTCTATAGACGCTCCTGCAGTTTACTATTACCACATTAATATTGTCATTCCCTGTTGCGTTTTGCCTACTGCTACCTTGTCGCGTCTCAGGAGGCGTCTTGTTGGGCCTAGGGAGGGAATTCTCTAACCTAAAAAACCAACATGTGCACTCCACACGTACTCCGCTAACCTTGTAGCCGCTTCCTGCGTGTCGTGCGCGCCTAACCTATTCAGGCGGATTCTGTTTAATTTGACTCACAGTTCCTGTCTACTTCGACACCAACAGAATCACTGTTTACATTTCTCGAACCATTCCCGTTCTTGGTAATTTCCGTGTTCCAGGTATCTCTTACTTTGGTGCTATTTGCTGTCGGATGTTCAGCGTACAATAGTGGCGGGTGTCTCGAACGAAGCCTATTTCTTGGTAAGACAGGCAGGTCGTGATGAGTGCGTAGTTCCTTATTCTCTTGTATAGTATAGTAATCTCTAAGCAGGGTCTCAGTTCTGCGAATCTGTGACAGGTGGATATTGCTTATAAGGGAATCCAGTAGCCAGGAATTTGTCTGATTGTACCAGCAATCAGGTGCATCGTGCTGTTCAGCTGCGCATCGATGAGACAGGTGTGACAGCTATTACTCCATACTGACGCACAAGATTTTAGTACTGTCAACATTGCAGCCCAGTCAGCAATCGTCATAATCTACTACATACAGCCCATTCAGCAATCGTCATAATCTACTACATAAGAAACTATCAGCCTCGATTGCGGTAATGAAACCAACCTTTACCTAGGTTTCAGCCTACATAATTGAGCCTTCTTCAAAAGATATACCTGAATCTACAATTTGTCTAAGAGGGCATGGTCTAGAAATAAAACTTGAAACAGAGCTTAAGTTAAGTCTTCGTGTTGATTTAGTACTTATGTACCGCATTTCTAAAATGTGACTACGCATATTCAGGCTGTTTTAGTTTTATTTATAGACCATGCCCTTTTATACAAATAGGTTTTCAGGTATACCTTCTGAAGAAGGCTCAATTATTTGGGCTGAAACCTAGGTAAAGGTTGGGTTCATTACCGCAATCGAGGCTGATAGTTTCTTATATATTGATCCACAATACTCTGCGGCCAGGAAAAGCAGTGCAAGAACCGATGTACACAAATTCTCCGTTGAATCCCCCCCTTCCCTACCCCCTATAGGTTGTGCCACAGTACCTCCGAATGATTGTCGAGAGTATTTATGTTGGCCAATGTTTTTCCATGTTATTTTATAAGATAGAGTGCGGTCGAGTGTGATGCCAAGGTTTACGGGGTAATTCTGACTTAGAATACCGCAGTCAAATTGTATCTTGAGCTTAGTGTTAGCTTGTTTGTTGTTTAGGTAACACGCAAATACCTTACTCTTACTAGCACTGGTCTTCATTTTTTGAAATATCAGTTAAGGGCTGCTAAACCTTGTGTTAGTGTTCCCTCTGAATCACCACGCTCTTTTGATTGACACGCCAAAGCGATATCATCTGCGTAGCATAATGTCCTTGAAAATCTTTTTGGAAAATCAGAAATATAAAGGCTGAACAAGAGAGGCCCGAGAACAGAGCCCTGTGGCAGGCCATTATTTAGTTTCCTTATTGAGCTTTTATTTTCAGCTAAGCAGACCTGAAAGTATGGATTACTTATCATGATATTAATAAGAGATGCTGTTTTCCGGTACTGAATTATTTTCAGTAATTTGTAAATCATCCCTCAATACAGTATAAATATGATGCCGTAAGGTCGATAAAGGCCACAGATGTTTTTAGTTTCTCCTGGAAACCGGCCTTTATGAGAGTTGTCAGAACTAGTACCTGGTCGTTGCAGCTTCGGTGAGGCCTGAATCTCGTTTGTTCTAATGGAATGTGTTCTAAAATACACCCACTAATTATATTGTAAATGAGTCTCTGGAAGAAAGACTTACAACGAAGCAGAGATACTGGTCGGAAGTTCTCGGGGAGATACGATGATTTGTTAGGTTTTAAGACTGCCACAATTTTTGTACTTTTAAATTCCTTAGGAAGTGTTCATGGCTTAGAAATAATATAAAAGGCTCGAGTCATCCAGCGCTTGGCATTTTCCCCAAGCTGGAGAAAAAAATCTGGATGTATATTATCAAACCCCTTAACCTTACAACTTTTAACCTCTGCTAAACCTACCTCTGTTTCATCTAGGGTGGATGGTAAAAAGAATTTTGAATGGCTTGGAGACTGAGCTTTTACATTTGTTAAACCTTTTTTGATCCAGGTGGTATGCCGTTTATCCTTGGGCGATCTGGACGTTTTCACTAAATGGTTAGCAATGTGATTGGCCGAAATATCAGGCTCCTGATCAGATTTATTGAAGGAGCCACCCAATTTACAGAACAAGGCTCAAGCTTTCCTATTTGAATGTTTGAAATTCAAGTTCTCTAGCGTCTCTGACAAGCGCACTTTCCTTACATTATCAAGAGTATGAAGAAGTTCATCTGCAATATCACTGTCTTCACTTCTGTTAAGTTCTTCACATAGATGGTCATATCTCTCATATACTCTTTCCTATATCCAAGAGGAATATGTTTCTTAGCAAATGCAAGAACAGCTCCTACAAAACGGCTGTAGCTCTGGGTTTCTGGTGGAGTGAACGATGTATTTTTCCAGGTGGTCTGAGAAACCCAGCTAGTTTGCATTTTTAAAACTCCATCTTGGTTGTGACACTGACTTAATCAGTGGGATGGATAAACCAATATTGAGAATAACAGGTCTTTGTTGGCTACGTGGGAAATCTGGCACGACTTTTCTTGATTTAGGAACTGAATGGTCTTCACGGTCATAGAAGGCAAAACATAGGTCTGGGTATCCATATTCTTGGCGTCAGTTCACAGAATAAACACGACGGTGCACGGGTTACCGCTTATGTTCATTTGCGATTGTATTCGGGAAATTTAGAGGCCTTTAAGTTTTGATTGAGCTCATTCAGTAATTTTGGACACTTCCATCCGCCTTTGGAACTGTATTATGTTACAAGCAATGCCGCCACATATTGCTCCTGCGTAGGATTTACAGTACATTGACAATGAGCTTTGCCGGCCGATGTGGTCGAGTGGTTCTAGGCGCTTCAGTCTGGAATCGCGCGACCGCAACGGTCGCAGGTTCGAATCCTGCCTCGGGCATGGATGTGTGTGATGTCCTTAGGTTAGTTAGGTTTAAGTAGTTCTAAGTTCTAGGGGACTGATGACCTCAGCTGTTAACTCCCATAGTGCTCAGAGGCATTTGAACCATTTTTGACAATGAGCTTTATTTCAGAAACTGTAAGTTTTCATCCCATGTGACGTGATATAATGTAGTAAATAAAAAAGTCAAGTGATCCTTACGCCATTATTCGATTGATTTCCTGTATTGATAGGGAGTGCTTTATTAATGTGATTGTTTTTCGTGGCTGTCTAGCATCAGTTGATTGATTGGTTGTTAACTATACCATCAGTCACTATCGATCATAATAACGTTAGATTGTAGGGAGTGAGTCACAAGGAACGCCCCGTTTCGTTCGTTTACTGCGAATGCGGGTGCGCGCGCAGAAAGTCAGTGGCAGTTAGCGGCGCACTTTCTCGTGTTGCTTTTACATCGCCTTCTTCGTGGCTTTCACAGTTCCATTCTTTGATCTTCAGTAATAGTGCTATCATTTTTGCCACTTGATTCTCATTTTTTTAAAATCTAGGGCACAGGAAAGGAAAGTAAAATGGTGAGTTTCATGAAACAAATTTTGCTGATAATGTTCATTCGGTATTAAAGACTGTGTTGGCAACAATATGGGAATTTTTACGTCTGTCTATGATGGGGACGTCGTTCATATGCGTGTGTGTGCTTTCTGTTCTGTGTCCTGTATCAGATCTCTCAGAGCGTTCTCTTGTTAAACCTGGGAACCAGCTACATGCCGTCCAACAAACTTGTAGATGACAAGATGTACGCAGAGAAAAAACGACAACAGAATAAGCACAGAAAATATGCCTCAAACAGCGAGAGCAATTCCTAAAAATCATGCCATCACATACAATAAATAAAATTTAAAGAATCCACTGATGATCGCGATATTTTATCGCCAAAACTAGTTTGGGGAATAAATAAGTTGAAACGACCCCTTAGAAAAAATTATGAAAGACTGTGATGCTAAACTTCTACGTTATTTGATACAAAGACAGCTGAGTAAAACTGAAGGTACTCAGACAGTTCTCTCTTTACTTATTCTGGTTATCACTAAACTGAAACACAATATTTTCTTAGCGCAACTCAATCTGACTATCAATAATCCATACAAAAGAATGGCCCTGACTAACAATAATCTGTACCTTTCATGAATCACTTACCTCACAAAAATCTTCGTTACTCAAATTACTGCAATACAGCGAGCGCCAATACTGCCAGCTAAATAAAATATTCTAACTACCGAAGGCACAAATTGCTGATAGGCGTAGTTAGCAAATGAAATATTTTGATAGAGAACAAACAATACATTTACTTTAATAACGTTCAAAAGTCATCTATATATCTATCAATTCATGACAACCATCTTTGCAAATTTCCTCCTTGTGGCAGACACACGTCCAGGTCGTCCGCTTGTAGTAACCTCTCAAAACTCTGGCATCTCTCTCTCTACATACACCACTGCTGGCGGCTCACCTCCAACTGCTCAACGCTACGCTCTGTTTACATCCCACTGCCCAACACTACAATAGCGAATATTCCAACAATGAGTCCAACCAGCCACAGACTGCACACAGCACAGTCAGTGATTTTCATACACACAGCCATACGTGGCGTTACCGACATAAAAATCTAAACAGCCTACTTACAAAGTAAACAAATAACAAAGTGTTTTGCATCAATAGGGACTCACAATTCCGATATTATTTTTCTAGGCAAACACGGACCAAATGGAAGAGTTTTAAGATAAAGTTATTGTGACTGTGTTGGCACCACGGAATTGCGTTTTCCAAGGAGATAATGGCCATAGTCGTAAGATCTTATGCTTCACTCGTCGACAGTACGTCCAGCAACAAAGTCAACGGTTTACCTGGGAAGTGTTCGTCCAGGACTTCAACATACTGACGAGCTGCCAGCTCCGGCCTCTGAAAAGGGGAGAATGTTATAAGTAGCATTGTGATGTAGTGACGTAGTCTCACCTGCATCGCCTGCCATGTGTTACACGACTGACCAAAATGATACTATAGAGTGCAGTTGGCAAAGAAAGGTAATCCTCCGGCAAAGGAAGGTAATCCTCCGAAACCAACAGTATAAATGAACTAACTGGTTGTGGCCATTGGAAGAAACGCTCTATCCAATCTGGTTCTAATGACTCTGAGCACTGTGGGACGTAACATCTGAGGTCATCAGTCCCCTAGAACTTAGAACTACTTAAACCTAACTAACATAAGGGCATCACACACATCCATGCCCGAGGCAGGACTCGAACCTGCGACCGTAGCAGTCCCGCGGTTCCGGACTGAAGCGCCTAGAACAGCTCGGCCACCAGGTCCGGCTATCCAATCTGTAACTAAATGAAATTAAAATAAAAAATTGGTTCTATAATTACTTCTTAAATATTTTGGGTGGTGGGAGAATGTAAGTATTTCATTTACTTATTTCAATTTCCTGTGTGGAGCACAAAGCTGTTTTAGGCATAACTATGATATCTGAACATCTTAAAAATCGATGGAGTAAAATTTTTTCTCATGTGTAAGTATCATTAAACGCTTTCACACTATACATTCTTACATTGCATTATGAAAGTTATTGTCTGTTGTGCTTAACGGTCCGCAGCTCGTGGTCGTGCGGTAGCGTTCTCGCTTCCCGCGCCCGGGTTCCCGGGTTCGATTCCCGCCGGGGTCAGGGATTTTCTCTGCCTCGTGATGACTGGGTGTTGTGTGATGTCCTTAGGTTAGTTAGGTTTAAGTAGTTCTAAGTTCTAGGGGACTGATGACCATCGCTGTTAAGTCCCATAGTGCTCAGGGCCATTTGAACCATATGTGCCTAACAGGTCCACTTTAAGCCAAAGTTCGAGTAGCGTCAGATTATGGGATTCCTTTGCAATTGCGAAGTGAGTAATTACCATGTCGCCTATGGAAAAAAATCGGACTTCTTTAATGTAGTTTGGAAAAGGTGCAGATTCCGTTTTGCAGATAAATGTGACTCATTATTTGTCGGTGAAGTCGACCCAAAATATCTCTCACGATAGCTTCGGGTATTACAATGCTAAAGGCCACTTTTACTAATTATTTGAAAATGGGACACGATTCAGGATATTTAAATAATGTTCGAGACTCTAAGTAATACTTTTCTCTGAAATTTTATTTTCAACTTGAATACACGTACATGAATCAACAACTACAAATAGGAACAGCAGTCTCTGATGGGAGCGCTAGAGAAGTGAAGGATTTTACTCTGTTTCATCACATTTATACTTTTACAAAAGAAACAATTTATCCGGTTATGACGTATTTTGCATCATGTTTATTAGACACGCTGCCTCTTTATTAACTGCAGTTTATTACTCATAGGAAAGGAAACATGAGTAAACATACGAAAAATAACGTAAACATGGAAAAGAGGTGCCACAAATCCGCGTTCAAGGATAATTTGATGAGCATGAGAAGGAAAACCTTCTTCTCTGATCTCCAGAATTTCTAGATTTGGATGATATCTGGCGGCTGTAGGCAGAGGTGTACACATTCAGCTTTTAACCTGCCCATGCATGCCTGTTTGCCAGGCAGGCAAAGTGCTGCACGTTACCAGTTGAACGGGCAGGTTGCTTTACTTTCATCCAAGCCAAGCTATGCCCAATCGAAGCAAGCTAAGTGAGTCCTGCGTGCTGCCCATCCTCCCTCTGTGCCACTTTACGAAGCAGTATATTCTGTACACTTTCATTGTGAGCAGCGTTCGAGAGTTGATGAAAAATCTTTTTGCACCTGAGTACCACAAGACGAGGCTCAATGAATTATGTATTCATTTTGGGTCATTGTAGGCTAGAAAACTGTGGATTTTATTTGTCCTTTTCTTTATTTTTCGGCGTGTTTCGGTCTTATTTATTTATTTCGTTATGAACGGTTTTCTCTCCAACTTCATCCTCTTTCGACTAGTACTGGGCTGTTCTCAATTTGAGCCATTATCAGGTCACCTCAAATACATGCCTTCTGTCGTAAGAAGAACCATCTCTGAAAGTTGACATCCTTTGCATCTAAGAACCTTAAGATGTCCATTACACCAGAACGCCAACTGAAGTAAGGTTTTGAAAGTTTACTTTCTGTAACATCAAATATGTTCCCAATTATACCAATTTTCATTACTTTTTTCGAAGATGTGTGTTGCGGGTTCGCTGAATTCATTCTAAGTGGCGAAAATAGTTCATTCTAAATTCCCCGATTGTATATTAGTTAAGATGAAGATCGTTTTCTGATATTGTGTTAATCATAAAAGTACATGTCCGAAAGAAGAAGATTTTTTTTCATATTAAGGTTTCTTCGCATTGCGTTGCATACTACAAGAATTTAATTTTTAATATACACTGAGCTATATTTTTCCTCTTTCGAACAATCTTTGCCCTGAATTTAGGAAGCCTATATATTGCTAAATGGACTCAAGCACTTAGCACACATCTATACACACTAAAATGTCAAATCAAAACACCTTCAGCCGTCTAAATTTCCAGTTTTATTTTGTTTTTGCTCCCAGTTTCAACATTAACACTACGCCATCCTCAGGCTCCGTGATCGACGTATAGGAAGAATCCCACGTCTTGTACAATCAAAATAGGGGCCAGAATAGAGCCACTCGGTCCCTGGACTTCTTTTTTACAAAGCAATCCGCAAACTCTGCAAGCGTTGATCGAACAGATCACTTTGTTAAAAAGAAGTCTACGGATACCAGTGACTCTATGCTGACTCGTGTTTTGATGTTACAAGAGGTGGGATTCTACCTACATGTCGATCACGGGGCCTGAAGCCACGTCGTGTTACGCTGGAAGTGGGAGTAAAAGTAAAATAAAACTGGAAATGGTGTTTTGATTTGGCGTTTTATGTTGAATAGCCGAGGTCCGGCAACAATCCAGCGTAAAGATGGACTTAAAGAGTTTCCACACAGTTGTCAACTACCAAGTCTGTCCTCTTTCAAAATATTTGTGGAGTGAATAAACTGCTGTTCAGATGTAATTGACTTTTTTTTCGTGATTGCTGTATACCCCAGTTCTTAATAATTTTTCCTCGATCTCCTTTAACTGTGGTTTGCTCAGTTTGCCATAATAGATAACCTGCAGTGAAACTACCTACGCAAATATGAACCTGGCTAGTTACGTTGGATTGATACCGCAACCTGTTTTGGGTTGAAGGAGGCTGAAAGGGTCCCGTGAAGTTTTCCAGGCTTGCGGATACCCAAGTTGGCCTGCTTTAACCACTGTGCTTCACTACACAGGTATTCTTGTGTCTCCGTGGCGGTAGGTTGAACTGCTTTAATGACTGGGGTGGAGATATGGGCTGGCAGGCTTGAAGGAGAATTTGTACACCTCCGATTGTGGAATGTACGCGTAATGGCCCCCCTTATCTTCGTCCGTTACCACGTGAGTATTTGGGACAGTTTCTTTGCGAGGAGTGGTTTGAAATCCTATCGATTAGTGTTGAGAGTAAATATGCGTGAAATTCCAGGAGGTAGTTGTAGCCCTCCAGCGTAGGGGGTTGTCCAGCTGTAGCCGGCTGAGCAGAGCGAGTGCTGCAAGGGCCCCTGGAGATGAATATGAATGCGGTGGCCGGCGCCGACAGGCTGCAGCCTCCGGCCTTCAGGCTGCAGCCTCCAGTCTGGACTCCAGCCCACAGCGGCTGCTGTTAATTGTATTCCGGCCCGCCCCACGCCTCGCCATCCGTCTTGCTCCAGCCCGGGCCGGGCCGCGCTGTCCCGGGCAGTGGCGCGGCAATTACTATCACTCAGCGAGCAGCTGCCGCCGCCACAGCCTGTGTCGTTGGCGAGGCGCGGACGCGACGCCAGCCAGTTTATGTCTCACTGGTACACTGCCGCACCTGAGCCTCTACTAGTCTTAATTCCTCTCCACCTACATCAGAGTCAGTGCAGGCGGGAATGCCCGGATGGTTGGTTCGAGATGGCAACGACCACTTCCTTCCCGATCATTGGTCAAATGAACTGGCGCTCTTTATGTCCTCAGGACAGACCTAAGGCGTGTAGCGTTTCGATCCTCTTCAGAAAAAATGGGCCAAATGTGAGTAGGAGCCGCGCCCTGAGGGTTAATTATGTAGAAGGTGCGTGAAAGAAGTAATGAGACCGATGGCACTGCGAGCGATCTGACAACGCTGTGTTCTTCTACTTGTGTAGACCGGTGTGTTCATCCCTTCAAGGTGCTCAGTCAGAGTTTCAGCTCCTTACAACCATCACTTAATTTTTGAAAGCGCTATCAGTGAAGTTGTGTTTTTGTTGTGTGGTACGAAACAGCGTAATTTAGAGCAACGTTATGCCATCGAGTTGGGTTGGGTTGTTTGGGGGGAAGAGACCGAACAGCGAGGTCATCGCTCTCATCGGATTAGGGAAGGGCGAGGAAGGAAGTCGGCCGTGCCCTTTCAAAGGAACCATCCCGGCATTTGCCTGGAGGCATTTAGGGAAATCATGGGAAACCTGAATGGGGATGGCCGGACGCGGAATTGAACCGTCGTCCTCCCGAATGCGAATCCAGTGTGCTAACCACTGCGCCACCTCGCTCGGTGCCATCAAGTTTCGTATGAAACTTGGGGAACCAGCAAGTGTGACCTTAGAGAAGTTGGAAGGGGCCTATGTCGAACATTCCTTATCAAGAGCACAAGTTTTACGCTGGCACAAATCAGTTTTGGAACGCTGAGAACACGTTGATAATGAACCTCGCTCAGGGAGACCTTCAATGTCAGAAGTCGACGAAAACGCTAACCGTGTGCACGGTCTTATGAGATCAGACCGACGTTTAACAATACGAACCAAGTGTTTTATAAAGAAGTCACTGAAAGGTTACCGGATACTGCATCATGGCAACGTCCCATGCGACACGCCCTCTTTCATCAAGCTTTTTTTTTATTTTATTTTATTTATTTATTTTATTTTTATTTTATTTTTTTTTTTTTTGCCTCGAAAGGCACTCATGTTGTTCCACAGCGCCCCTTTTCGCCTGACCTGAGTCCTTTCGACTTTCTTCTTTTCGCAAAATTGAAAAAGTCTTAGAAGCATGTCATTTTGGGACTCTGTAGAACGTTCAAAATAATGTGACGAACGTGGTATAGACCCTACCCGTTGAAGCCTTTCAGCGCTGCTGGCAAGACTAGGAGCAACTACTGGCTCTGAGCACTATGGGACTTAACTTCTGAGGTCATCAGTCCCCTAGAACATAGTACTACTTAAACCTAACTAACCTAAGGACATCACACACATCCATGCCCGAGGCAGAATTCGAACCTGCGACCGTAGCAGCCTGACCACAATGTTGGTTCTTGTGGTAGGTCGTTCCACTGCTCCACCTGCTCAGTTAACAGCTGCTGGACGGTCGTCGTGCGTGTGGACGTGGTGCAATTTGTGTCCCCGAAGCACCCCAAACGTCTTCGATGGGGTTCAATTCGGGGGTAACGGGAAGGCCAGTCCATTCACCCAATATGCTGTCATTCCAAGAACTCCTCCACATGCGCCCAAGCCCGCATCTCTTGGTCGTGCGGTAGCGTTCTCGCTTCCCACGCCCGGGTTCCCGGGTTCGATTCCCGGCGGAGTCTGGGATTTTCTCTGCCTCGTGATGGCTGGGTGTTGTGTGCTGTCCTTAGGTTAGTTAGGTTTAAGTAGTTCTAAGTTCTAGGGGACTGATGACCATAGATGTTAAGTCCCATAGTGCTCAGAGCCATTTGAACCACATGCGCTCTGTCATTCATAAAAATGAAGACAGTGCCGAATGCAACCCTGACAAGACGCACATGGGGAAGGGGTGGAGTGTCACAATAGAGCTGACCAGTGAGTGTTCCGTGTTCAAAGATATGGAGGTCAGAACCCCCATGCGACCATGCAACATTATGCCTCCCGACACCACAACGCCTTTTGGACAATGTTCCTGGATACACTGCTCGTTCCCACATTTCACCGTATCAGGGTACGTCCAGCATTGTCGAACATTGTTGTTTTGGTCGTCCAGGTGTTATGGACGTACTGACCTCCAAATCTTTAACACGCAACTTTCACCAATAAACGTTATTGTGGTGCTGTAGTCCTTCCCCGTGTGGCGTCTTTGCTGGGATGCATTCGGTCCAAAGTTCATTTTCATGGATGACAACGTGCGACTGCATGTATCTGCGCAGGTAAAGGAGCTGTTGGAACGGAAAGATGGTCGGCAAATGGATTGGCCCGCCTGTTCCCCTAACCTATAACCAATCGAGCACGTGTGGGATGATTCGGGGAGACGTGTTGCAACAGGTCCACATGCACAAACGACAGTCCAACAATTTTCAACTGCGATGGTGAGGGAATGAAACAACCTAGCGCAACAACTCCTTAGCAACCGTGTGGCCAGCATGGGAGAGCGTTGCAGTGCACTGTCGTCCGTAGTATCACACACACTATTGAGAACCATTTCCGCGTCTTTTAATGTCCAGGGGACCCTCGTAAATTGAGGTGACTTCCGTGTAATTATTGTCTTGTTGCAGGTGTTTCTAAGTATGGTGCAAGATTCATCGAACTGTGCTACATGGCAGTGACTCATGATGCGAAATTTAGTTTTGCACATTAGTGTACATTCATTTTTTAGCCTGAAAAAGTGTAATAGGTCTCTCATCAATATAAGTGTACTACAGTCCTAAATTTGCATGTCCCTATGACAAAAAAGAATCTACATGTATACCTTCACAAATCAATTTCACTACCTGGAAACGCAATAAAACTCTGAAACGAGGTTCTTTTTTTTTTAATGTATAGTTAACTATCAGTAATGAGAAGCGTCATGTGCTCATTAGTCGTTGTGCCGGAGGTAAGTGGAAATACTACCTTCGTATGCCCATGTCTATTTAAACCACCGTCGGAAATGATCCCTGTTAACTGTGCATAGTGGTGAGTGGTGGGGTAAAGTTGCGTTTCGTTTGTTTCCATAATACACGGTCGTTTTGCAGGCAGTCTGTTCCTGCTGCTTTGACACGTCTTCCGCCGTGTCTGGCTTTTGCAAACGAGGAGTCGCTCTGAGGGGAGGTCTGATGTTTACGTCTTATTTCAGAGATAATTCCAGTCTGGAACTTGAAGCGCTCACGATACTGCAGCGGCGGGCTCACGATTGAGCAGTTTCAAAGGATGGCCCCTTGAGCCATTAAGTTAATTATTACACCGGGAAATGTTTCCTGCGTCCCGGTAATTGATAAGTCTGCTTTAAAGCGCTCGTAAATACGAGCAGACGACGAGAACAGAGCCGCGTAATAAATTCTTTTGAGGTCGTACAGCTATAGCTATGTCAACGTGCGGGAGTGTGTGTGTGTGTGTGTGTGTGTGTGTGTGTGTGTATGTGTGTCTTTGCCCGCTATAAATACCGCTCCATTTTTGAAGCATTGTTGATTACATGGTCGCACCGGGTAGTGCGCTTCTTATTCCTTCTTTCGAGAATATTCTTCACAGATCTTAGGATTATACATAATTTGGTAACGTAGTAGGACAGGTGTGAATCATTTTATAAAGAACACCAAATTAGAGCAATATAGCGATCGCTCAACAAGGCGTCGCAGCTACAGTTAGTCGGAGACCAAGCGGTGTGAAATGGTACGATTACGTGAAACTAGTGTTAGGGAAGGCGAATGGAAGACTTAATTTTGGGGGGAGGGGGTCTGGGAAAATGCAGTGAATCTGGACAGAAAATCCTGTACAAAATGCTTCTGCGACCAGTTCATATAACTCGTGAGAATAAAATACGACACATTTGGCAGTGTAAAGCGCAGTTAAGATAGGCATTTTTTACGCGAAAAGAAATACGACAGAACATCCATAATATGTAAAGACGTGGTGACTGTCAATCGACTGTGACTGTGTCAAATACATAAAACGCTTTTCCAGGCAATTGACTGATAGCAGACTGTGAAAAACCTTTTCTTTGAGAATATTGATTCGGTTTGTGTGTGTGTGTGTGTGTGTGTGTGTGTGTGTGTGTGTGTGTGTATTCCACATTTCTTCCCACACCAATGGAACTACTTTAACCAAATTTGGTACACATACAGCTTATTGTCTGGAAAGAAGTACTGTGGGGGTAAGAACCATGTAGATCCCTTAGAAGTGGGTCTGGGGATGAAGTGGATTGCCAATGTCTGACATCTAGGCCGCCCTGCACGACTGGCATGTCATCCAGTTAACATCAGAATACGTTCCAGGTGGTGTATGTGCGGATGGGCACGGCTGAGAAGGGAGAATGGGAACAAGAAGATGGAAGGAGACAGGGGGAAGAAGGAGATGGTAGGAGAGGAGGAGGAGGAAGAATGGCCAGAGAAATGGCGGGAGGAAATATGTGCAATATATGTGCTGGTAAGTGTACATGGGCGAATCTTATAGAGGGTGTAACAGGTATACGTGCATATATTTCTATATGTGGTAGCTTAATGTGTACACAAACATCAGTGTGTTGGTTGCTTTTCCTTTGCCTTCCAAAAACGTCTCACAAACTTTACTACTTGATGTTTTCTGCACAGTCGTAGTCCACCACTGAGTGGACCACACCTGTCAGTATAGACTACCCGTTTTGCGTCCACTACTCCACACTTCAAAACCTGATATGGTCCGAAGGGCAAAATAAGCATTAATGGCTTGCTCTTGCCACATGTAGTTCGAGTTACTAACAAACCCAAAAATCATATGACTTGGAATGGCTATAATTATTAGTTTGCGAATGACGTAAATACTGAGGTAATGTTGTTCAGTACACTGTCCTCAGTCACCAATAGAAATATGTGCACTTACACCCTGTTTGCCTGGGGGAGGCGGGGGGGGGGGGGGGGGGGGGGGTAAAGTAAGGGCTGCAAACGTGGGTGGAAGATAAGGAAAACAAAAACAAAATGGGATAGAAGAATTAAAAGTTATAAAAAGGAAAACTAAAAATAAAATACATAAACACAAAAGGAAGAAAAGCACGGAGTTTTTTTCTTTTCTTTTAATCGAATTTTTATGTTGTTCACAAATTGCGACACCTTCTAAGCATTTCACCGTAATTAAGGCAATAGAAGCATGGTCGTTTCCGAATGTACTTCTGACCAAAAAAACGATTCTGGTAGCTGGAGTCCACAGTTTTTGTTAATTATGTCTTTGGCGTTCTTGTGGAGATATTTCCATAGCAACTTTCATCCCCTAACAAATATTTCTTTATATCTAACCAAGAAGTTAAATACCAATTTTCATAATTTAGCTTAAAAATTCTTTCAGTATAACGAAACATTTTCTTAAAAAATTTCATCCTCTAACTCACTCCCTTAGGGATTGAATTTTCTAAAACATTGAACTTTTTTTATTTCTAACCGAGAAGTCAAATACCCGTTTTCACAGATGTAGCTTTAATAATGCTGTAGTAGTTCTTTAGTAATGATTTACTTTCAAAAAAACTATTTTAGTCCCACTATTTTAGTCCCTTAGTGGTTGAATTTACAAAAATGCTGAAACGTATTTTTTATTTCTGACTGAGAAACGAAATACTAGCTGACGTAGTTTTAACTTCAAAATTGCCTTATTAGAGACGTGCTTTTAAAATGCCTTCCATCCCCTATTTCACCCGCGTAGGTGTGGTTCGGACAATCCCTTCTAAAACGAAGTTTACAGCGCAAGATCCACACCTTCTCCAAACTTCAAGTTTCTATCCTTAGCGGTTTCGGCTGGGCGATGATGAGTCAGTCAGTGCGTCAGTCGGGACGTTGCCTTTTATATATACAAATGAATAAATGATAAAATCAAGGTTAACAGAAAGAAAATGAAGAAGTGCTATATTTCAAATCAAACAGTTTGGCGTTCGAACCTCAACCGGCCCCAGGAGTTTTTTAGTCTCTTATCGCTTCTTTCACCTCTGACAATTATTTGATAACATGAAAGACAGCAAGCTGCATCTTTCTTCAGAGTACACATTACACTGTAGGTGCGCTTAAACCTGGCTGTTTAACTCAGTTTAAATGTCGGGCGAAGGCAGGGGCGTAACACCTCCAGTAAGACATGGCTAGTAATGGAGTGTGTTGTCCAAACCAACCTTCGATTAAGGACTGTTTTGCTCCTTACATTCAGCAGCTTTCAAACTGAAGGAGTATTAGCTTCAGATCAGGTTTTCTTTCTCATGGCAGGTAAATTTAAAAAAGAAAGAGCACTTCCGGAATCTGCTAGGAAGTTTCATATCAGAGCATGCTCCGCTGCAGAGTGAAAATTTTATTCTGAAAAACTCCCCCGGGCTGTGGCTAAACCATGTCTTTGCGGTATTCTTTTTTCCAGGAATGCTAGTACTGCAAGGCTTGCAGGAGAGCTTCTGTGAAGTTTGGAAGGTAGGAGACGAGGTATTGGCGAAATTAACGCTATGAGAACAGGCTATGAGTCGCGCTTGAGTAGCTCAGTTGGTAGAGCATTTGCCCGCGAAAGGCAAAGACTGCGAGTTCGAGTCTCGGTCCGGCACACAGTTTTAATCTGCCAGGAAGTTTCAAAGAGCACATTTTCGCTGAAATTGTAGACACTATGTAGTTTAAGCCGTATTATGCGATGGTAGAGTGCTCATGAATGTGAAACTGCCCCTGGAAACGTTTCGCGGCGAAAATACGCAAGTTTTATTTGAACTCATCGCTGCTGTTAACGAAATCACATGATTCCGTCCATTATGTATCAGAGGAACAAAACAGAGTTGTATGCTCTGCTGCCCATATAATCAGGAACGATTTTCTTCCCCCCCCCCCCCCCCCCCCCCACTCATTATAGCTCCTTTCCTTGCTGTGTGTGACAGTTGCGTCTGAAGTGTATGTTTTGAGTGTAGGTTACTAGTGTGTGTGTGTGTGTGTGTGTGTGTGTGTGTGTGTGTGTAGTGTGGGGTCAAGTGTGTGTTGTATGAGGATGAGAGAAGGGAGAGGGTGTAGCTGGTGCTGGCAGATAACCTGCTCCTCTCGATTAGCACCATACGACAGACGGATCACCCTCAACAGTGTAGCGAGCCTTCGCTCCGTGAGGTATTTCGGCGAGGTTTGGAATGTAATCCAGGACATTAGCGCAAAGACTAGTGACCACGAACTACATGGCACCTTTTATCTTCTCATCGGTCAAATAACTGCAGTGAGAATTTCTTCAAAAAATGGTTCAAATGGCTCTCAGCACTATGGGACTTAACTTCTTTGGTCATCAGTCCCCTAGAACTTAGAACTACTTAAACCTAACTAACCTAAGGACATCACACACATCCATGCCCGAGGCAGGAGTCGAACCTGCGACCGTAGCGGTCGCGCAGTTCCAGACTGTAGTGCCTAGAACCGCTCGGCCATTCCGGCGTCCGGGTGGCAGAATTTCTTCCGCCACTAAAATTCGAACTAGCTACCTCCAAGGCGGGCGCAACAGTACAGGTATGCATTTGCAACCTCAGATACAGAGACGGGTATTGTAGTATCAATACATGCTGTATAAAAACGTTAATAACAGTAACAACACAGGTAATTACATAATTGTCAGTAAGAACTTGAATAATGATAGAAACCACAATGCATTCTAATTTCTCAAAAACTTTGTTTTGGTATCTTGAGCAGGTTTATGAAGCGTTACGAATACCCTCGTTGCATTCGTTTACTTTTTTACGAATAATTTTGAAGTAAATGAAATGGGTACTATTGTAAGTGATGGAAAATCTGATACCACTGTGACTCAGCTCTACAACTGACTAGTAGAGAGCGCTGCGGTCGTAGACCGCATCGATAAACTCGTCACTTGTGATTGTTCCAGACTCGCCATCAACGACAGTAACCAGTTCGTCGCCGGCGTTCGTATTCACGTCTCGCGGTTTGTTAGTTTGACGTTCGGAACCGTACGACACTTGTTTATTTACTTAGGGTCGTGTCGTTTTATATTCGGTGGCGCCATTTACGCGAATTTCGCTCCCCGTACGTGGGCCGAGCACCTGGCGAACGGGAGCGTTTCGTGCATACTGGGACAGGCGTCATCAGGGGCTCCAAATTGCGGCGCCATTGTGGGCTAATGGCCGTCTTGGCCCGGCGTGTCGCGTCGATCGCGCCGGATAATTACGGGGGCGCCCACGCAGCCATTGTCTGACGCCGCACGGCCGCCCCGTCATAAATAATTCGCCTGTCGGCCCGCGGGCTCGGCGGCCGCCGTTCCCTGCGACCAGCACGCACCAACCAACTACTCGAAATTCTGCGCTGGGTCACTGGCATCGTTTCCCGAGAGTGCGTGCGCGTTTTACACTGCTTAGTTACTTCCGCAGGCATTCATCATCGTCGTACGCTCTGTTAAACGAGTTCACAAACTGAGGATGCGTTCGTGCAGCGCCATTTGATCCGTGTGATTGATCCCGAGCGTATCATCTACATCTACATTTATACTCCGCAAGCCACCCAACGGTGTGTGGCGGAGGGCACTTTACGTGCCACTATCATTACCTGCCTTTCCTGTTCCAATCGCGTATGGTTCGCGGGAAGAACGACTGCCGGAAAGCCTCCGTGCGCGCTCGAATCTCTCTAATTTTACATTCGTTATCTCCTCGGGAGGTATATGTAGGGGGCAGCAATATATTCGATACCTCATCCAGACCCTCTTGAAACCTGGCGAGCAAGCTACACTGCGATGCAGAGCGCCTCTCTTGCAGAGTCTGCCACTTGATTTTGCTAAACATCTCCGTAACGCTGTCACGCTTACCAAATAACCCTGTGACGAAACGCGCCGCTCTTCTTTGGATCTTCTCTATCTCCTCTGTCAACCCGACCTGGTACCGATCCCACATTGATGAGCAATACTCAAGTATATGTCGAACGAGCGTTTTGTAAGCCACCACCTTTGTTGATGGACTACATTTTCTAAGGACTCTCCCAATGAATCTCAACCTGGTTCAAATGGCTCTGAGCACTATGGGACTTAACATCTATGGTCATCAGTCCCCTAGAACTTAGAACTACTTAAACCTAACTAACCTAAGAACATCACACAACACCCAGTCATCACGAGGCAGAGAAAATCCCTGACCCCGCCGGGAATCGAACCCGTAAACCTGGGCGTGGGAAGCGAGAACGCTACCGCACGACCACGAGCTGCGGACAATCTCAACCTGGCACCAGCCTTACCAACAATTAATTTTATATGATCATTCCACTTCAAATCGTTCCGTACGCATACTCCCAGATATTTTACGGAACTAACTGCTACCAGTGTTTGTTCCGCTATCATATAATCATACAATAAAGGATCCTTTTTTCTATGTATTCGTAATACATTACATTTGTCTATAGGGTCAGTTGCCACTCCATGCAGCAAGTGCCTATCCGCTGCAGATCTTCCTGCATTCCGCTGCGATTTTCTATTGCTGCAACTTCTCTGTGTACTACAGCATCATCCGCGAAAAGCTGCATGGAACTTCCGACACTATCTGCTAGGTCATTTATGTATATTGTGAAAAGCAATGGTCCCATAACACTCCACTGTGGCACGCCAGAGGTTACTTTAACGTCTGTAGACGTCTCTCCATTGAGAACAACATGCTGTGTTCTGTTTGCTAAAAACTCTTCAATCCAGCCACACAGCTGGTCTGGTTTTCCGTAGGCTCTTACTTTGTTTATCAGGCGACAGTGCGGAACTGTATCGAACGCCTTCCGGAAGTCAAGGAAAATGGCATCTACCTGGGAGCCAGTATCTAATATTTTCTGGGTCTCGTGAACAAATAAGGCGAGTTGGGTCTCACACGATCGCTGTTTCCGGAATCCATGTTGGTTCCTACAGAGTAGATTCTGGGTTTCCACAAATGACATGATACGCGAGCAAAAACCATGTTCTAAAATTCTACAACAGATCGATGTCAGAGATATAGGCCTATAGTTTTGCGCATCTGCTCGACGACCCATCTTGAAAACTGGAACTACCTGTTCTCTTTCCCAGTCATTTGGAACTTTCCGTTCCTCTAGAGACTTGCAGTACACGGCTGTTAGAAGGGCGACAAGTCCTTTTAAGTTTTATCTTTCTTGATTGGCGTGTATAAACCATGGCTTCAGTCTTTAGAAGTATTGTAGTGTACTGAGAATATTTTACATACTCGCTATACTTTCAATACATTACAGAGTCTCATCATCGGCATTTATTTCACCTTCCAGAAGCAAACAACATTAATTTGTCCGTAGGTGAAACATAAAAATTGCAAATTTCAAGTAATCCATAATGGTTAAACGTGGCCCACAGAAACAGGGAGAGATGTATTTTATGAATAAAAACCCGAATTTCAGTTTTTCAGTTTTTTATTTCCGACTCTTATTTAGCAACGAAAGTCTTCCATAGATTCCCTTGTGCCTTTTTATCAGGAAATGGCAAATCAATCGCACGTGAGGAATGTCATGTTGTGTAAACAGAAAAACACAAGAGTGCCAATAAAATACTAACTGCATCGCCATAAAATACATACATATTTCGAGAACCTGCTTAAGTGGTGGTCCATAGTCAGATTCCAGTAAGTTGTTCGGTTTTCATTTCATATATACCGTTAACGAAAATAAACATCCCATACGACTTAATAAACTCGTTTAAAGCAGTTTCATTCTCTGTTAAGAAAATTTCATCTTATATTCTTCTGTTTCCTCAAAAATGAATTGCTCACACAAATTTGTTAAAAAAACTCTGTGGCTCTTTTCATAATTTTCATACTACTTAGAAAATTATAGTCTCTGACTTTGTAGGAAGAAACTCGTAGGCATTTGCAACAATTTTGTTCCTCCGGTGCATCATATAGAGTATAACTACTTCAGACGGATGCATTTTGTCACATAGGATGTTTGTTTTGGATGTTTCCATACTTACGTTTGCTGGCGTTATATTTTCAATGAAAATCAATCAGCTTAGAGGAATTTCGCCAAGGATCAGCACTTCTCGTTTTATGCAAGTACTTTATAGCGCTTAGTCAGGTTTTTGCTAGCACTCTTATATTTTACCGTTTAAAAGGGTAAGTAAGCAGATATGAGAGGCTATTCTTTGGTAGACTAACTTGCTTGGCTGCGTCAAACAAGTCTTCGGGCTGATGACCACAACAGCAACTGTAATAACCACGAATTGACTGCAACATCGTCACAGCCAGACTGAATGCTCATGAAGCTGAAACTGAATTCTGAAACAGCAAAATTCATATCCGCGTCTCTCCACCGTGATTTGGATCCCCTCTGGTTTCCCTACAGATCGAAGGACAGAAATGTTTCTCCATCTAGACCAAATTCAGGTTATTTTCCCATCCTTATCGTAATGGTTTAAGAACTTCGTCGCTAATGACCTCGACGTCAGCGGAGCCTTACGGTCAGTCTTCCTTTATGTTGTCGTGAAATAGGGGCAGCTGATGAAGCTTGATTATGACTAATGTTTCGTAAAAACTGGAAAGAAATTTTAAGAGGCGAAGAAGAATTAATTTCCAGTTGCAGGCTAGAGGCATAATCGTTATGTTTAAGACTATCGTGTTAAGACGTAGGCTATAAAAATAAATGAATAATAGTGAAAAAAGTTCGGTATGAGTTAATTTATGAGGGCGTTTCCGGGAGGTGGTCACTGTATTAGAATTACAAATGATGTTTACCAAGCAGTAAGACGGCAGATCGGCCTAATAAAAATTTATTGGCGCCCGCATAGTCGTTTGCTGTAGTGGCATCTATCAGTGGGTGTCGGTTCGCATTTCGTGCTTTCTTCGTAATAGGAGCTTCATTAGTGAATGTATGCTGAGAGCAGTAATTGCTATGAAACTGAATACAGTTAGAGGGGCAGTTGTCTCGTTGCCGACCTGCACTTCCCAATGTTGGCCTTCCTTTTTTCCAGATTTCACGTTCAATAGGCGTTTCTTTCTAACGACTGGGCTGACTTCACTTTGATACAGTACACTCTACTGCTGTCGTTTTATACAACCTGCAATATTATAGCTGGCCTTCATTAACCATGCGCGACGTTTTCATATTCTCTTGCTCGATACGCGCAAACTATTAGACCTGCAGAAAAAATGAAAAGGACCTTTAGGAAATTTAATGTAGTTATATTTTGTACTGTGACCCTCAAACGCACCTCCATCCTACATTTACCCCTCGCCAGTCAGGATTTCTAGTATGTTATTCGTGGGACTCCCTCCTATGACTGTACAAAAATTTCCGACTACACTATTTCCGATATTCCACCTTCTTTTGTCTCTATTGACCGGGATGGTACACCACCAACATAGTCGATTACTCCATGAACGTTATTAATTTAAACATACCCTTGAGGGTAATGAACGAAAAACTACTTTTCTAAACATTACGCTACAGCTAATTACACTGACAATTCGATCCAAACTTAACCCTTACAAGCACAGCAGTTTCGTATTCAGAAGACCTAACAAACACAATGATTTTATTGTTTATTTTATGCTGTTAAAATTCACAACATTTTCAGATAAAATTTACACAAACGTCAAATGTGTGTGAATTCCAAAGGGACCAAACTGGTGAGGTCATCGATCCCTAGACTTACACACTACTTAAGGGGAGCCGGAGGTGGTCAAATCCAAAAAATTACTTTTTTTTTTTTTGCTACCGAAAATTAATTGGAACATTCCTATTTAATGTAAACTTTAAATTATTGTTCTACTCGCCTTAGAAGTGGAGTTATTACCATTTTCCCCCACGCCTGCAGAGGAAATGGGCGACCGCTGAATGAATCTAACACCCTCTCGTGACTTCCTGGCGAACTGCTTGGGATTTTTTCGGCCTGTTACGCATACAGCGCCTTATGTTACGCATACAGCGAGTGTGCAAGGATTGGCTACATTGTTTTCTGTGACAAATGAAGCGCTAAGAGCGCGGAACATCGTCTCTTTGCTGTTTACCGTTTCGAATTAGTTCAGTGTTGCGCCTGTTGTTGTAAAGCGTTGTTCTGGTTACGATGCCACGTTTTAGTAACCGTGTATATAAGAAGAGGAAGAACGTAGGGAAAAGAAAATTAATACCAAGTTGCGATACTACAATTACTGAAACAGTGCGTTCTTCTGCTAAGCAACACATGGCCGGCCATAGCCCTGTGACAATAGGAGGGAGAGGCAGGTTTACTGATGAGGTGATTGAACGTCTACAGAGATACTATGGGTATGCTATAAGGCAAAATACTAGTAATGTTAGTGACAAGCGAAAAGCAATGTGGGCATTGTTCCTTCATACTGCCTCTTCCAGTGAATACCCTCAACACAGCCTGTGCCCAAAAGATTCCTGGTGCAAATATAATGCAAAAAAGGGCTATGATCACTAACATGGTTTGCCAGCAGCTGTGATAAATGCAATAAAACCAATTTTTCATGACTTAGCACAGCCAGAATTGTCACACAAATGTCTACACGGAAAGACGCAGAATCCTAATGAGAGCGTAAACAATTTGATTTGGAAAGTGATTCCTAAAAGGGTGTTTGTAAGCATAAAAACACTGCACTTCGGTATTTATGATGCAATAGCAACCTACAACCAAGGGAACAGTGTGAAGTGTGAAGTTCTGAAGGCATTAGGATATACAGCTGGGGTGAACGCTGTACGAGCACTAAGAAATATTGACAGAGAAAGGATAAGAGGAGCAGAAAGAAGAGAAAGGCATATGAAGTATGATGGAACAACAGGCCAGTAAAGAAGACAGAAGAGGAAGCTTTTGGAGGATGAAGAAGAAGACCCTGATACTCCATCCTATAGTGCAGGGATGTATTGAGAAACTTTGATAGCCATTTCCCGTAAATTAGAATTTTTCGAATATAAGGAACATTTTCTCAAAATCCACTCAACCTAGAGAGATGAAGTTTTTATACAGCGCTCCTAGTGGTCAAACTTACATTGTAACACAGCCATTTGGCAATATGTTCAGTAGTTTCATTTCAGTTTAATTATAAAGCAATTATTTGTAAAAAAATTTGGGTCATTAATAAAAAAAATAATCAGACGGAAACTAGGAAAGATACTCCAAAATCCCTCTGTCATAACTGCAATACTAAACCACTCTATATGTAAAAAAAAAATTCAAATTTTTCTATTTGGTAGTTTATTCATAAATGTTCTTCAAACTTAGTGATTTTAACATGGGCAGCATAGGCACCTCCGGCTCCCCTTAAACTAACTGAAACAAACTGATGCTAAGAACAACAAACACACCCATGCCCGAGGGAAGACTCGAACCTCCGGTGGGAGGGCCCGCGCAACACAAACGTCCGTTTTGCAATTTTTAAGTGCTCGAATAAGCCGGTAGCGTAATAAGGCCAGTCAATTAAGACCAAAGAAGGTCGAATGTGGGAAATAATTCGTGCATTCGCAAATATCTGTATTGTGGTAGGAGGGAGTGCCATGAACGGTATACTAGAAATCCTCAGCAGTGTGGGAGTGGGGTATGCGTTTGAAGGTCACTTTCGTGCATTTGTCTGGAATAACTCGAAAACTACGGCCTCTAGCGGAAAACTATCCCAGTATAAAATTTAACTGCACTGCACTTCATTTTTTCCTGTAGAACTAGTAGTTTGCGCATAGCGAGAGAGAGAATATGAAGGCCAGAAATGACATTGCTGGTTGCATAAAACAACAGCGGTAGGGGCAGATGACTCACCCTGTTTACAGTCATTGGGATTCATGTTGCGGGTTTCTTCGTCTTTGACCATGAAGTTGTCTAATTTTTTTTTTTTTTTTTTTTTTTTTTTTTTTTTTTTTTTTTTTTTTTTTTTTTTTTTGGAATTTCGGTTATCGCTAGAGGAAACCGTTCAAGAAAATTCGATGAAATGGTATTGAGATACGAATTTAATGTTCGTGTTTGAAACTGAACTTTTGGTAGTGATTGTGCTATTTCTTGGGTGCGATACAGTGAAATGATTCAACATTACTAAGTTAAAATTACGTCTTTGACTTATTTCAATATCCATGGAATACGACTAAGGTAGCGTCGACAAAAGACACTGGATTTTAGACACTTTTATGACCTGTACTTGCATATTGGTCGAATCTACAGAACACGTATCACCTCGAACTAATAGGGAACACCAGTGTTACTGGTCAAAGGCTCGTGTGACTGGCGAGATGACGTAACAGAATCATTGATAAATCCTCACTGGGAGACACTCGAAGAAAGATTGCTCGCGAAAACCTGCTTACCAAACGAAGAAACGTCATTCGCGGCGGGAATCACTGCTACTGTTCGGATCACTACTCATCCATCCTGTAGTGATAGCGCAGATAAAAGTTAGTGACTAACAGTTGACTCATACAAGTAGAAACAGTCAATTTCTCCCACGCTCCATGTGCCTGAATGGGAGGGGGAGAAAGCTAAATATTTCGTACAATGAAAAGTACTCTGTGCCACACACTTAACAGCATACAGACGCAGGTGTGGATGTAGAACCATAGTATGTAACATCATTTGGGAAAAGCATCAACTAGAGTTATTTAACGTAATTCAAATCCGTCTTCACAGCTACTAATAATTCCACATCCGTTTTACGACACATTTTTCGTTATATTCATTCAAAAACATTTATTCAAGAGAATGCTCGTATTTGTTGTAGGTGCAATATTTCGTCGTGTTTTACGCCAAGAAATGTGTAGCGCTACAAGTTAATGTGAAATTGGGGCAGAAACATCAGGGCTGAACACAGGTATACCCGGAAAATTGCTTGCGGAAGACATTTCCAGGTGTAAGCGGTAATTAGACAAAACTGCAAACACTGACGATGTCATAAAAGAATAAAAAGAAACGCATACGGCTCAGTTGTTGCAAAGACTGGTTTGTAACACTGTCACGCTATTGGGTATTATTATGTAGTTAAAAAAACCGTTTTTCCAGTTAAATATTAATTTTGTTTTCAACCAGACATTAGGCTTCTGTAAAGTTTGGAAGGTAGGAGACGAGGTACTGGCAGAAGTACAACTGTGAGTACCGGGCGTGAGTCGTGCTTCGGTAGCTCAGTTGGTAGAGCACTTGCCCGCGAAAGGCAAAGGTCCCGAGTTCGAGTCTCGGTTGGGCACACAGTTTTAATCTGCCAGGAAGTTTCATATCAGCGCACACTCCGCTGCAGAGTGAAAATCTCATTCTGGAAACATCCCTCAGGCTGTGGCTAAGCCATGTCTCCGCAATATCCTTTCTTTCAGGAGTGCTAGCTCTGCAAAGTTCGCAGGAGAGCTTCTGTAAAGTTTGGAAGGTAGGAGACGAGGTACTGGCAGAAGTAAAGCTGTGAGTACCGGGCGTGAGTCGTGCTTCGGTAGCTCAGTTGGTAGAGCACTTGCCCGCGAAAGGCAAAGGTCCCGAGTTCGAGTCTCGGTCGGGCACAAAATTTTAATCTGCCAGGAAGTTTCATTAGGTCACTTATTCGCATGAAGCATCATCACTGATCTGTAAAATAAAGGCAATTAATTAACTACACACATTTTATTACGAGATATTTACTGTTTTCTGTTAGCACACTATAACTGCCCACTTCGTGTTGTGCCGACTCCACTGTAGCTTGAATGGATTTTTAAGTTTGTTTTATATGCCCGACTTCTAATTTCACCACACAAGTCTCCAGGATTGAGTAGTTATTGCCCAATGACGACACGCAATACAGTTTGTTAAAGCGGAGTTCGCCGTTATTAATTATGTTTTTAGATTTAATTTTACCACTCGTACAGAGACTCAACGCTCCTTTGTTTAACAGCGCGTCGTCAAAATGAGTATGAAATGCTAATGTCTTTGCAATACATAATGTCTACTATTCAGTTAAAGTTCGTACCTATTTTGCCATCTTAGAGAAGAGAAACCTTAAGCGCTTCTGCTTCTATAGTCTCAGTATCAAATGTTTATTAATTTCAATTTACTTTCTATCTCAGTTCAGTATTTAACACAAATTATATATCAATATTACGTCGGTTCCAAACTAACGGAATAACACGTAATTGTCATTTAACATCACTTAATCCTTTTTCTTATGACGTAAATGTTAATGAATTATCACTATCTAGGAGGAAAGAGGAATTGATCCTAATCATGAGATAATAGCTTTTAATGAGCCCGCAATCGTTAATTAAATAAAAAGTCACGTTCAAGGATGATATGCGAACAACTTTCGTTACGTCCGTTTTCACGTATCTGTCAAAATTAATCCTGTCGTCCACAGTTCAATTTAACACTGACGTTAACCCTTCTGTCGGAACATCGAATCGTAACTATTATGTGAAAGTTTATTCTAGTCCCCGAATTAATTCCTTTCAGATACGTGTACGACCGAACAGCAGAACGGAACACAAACGACTTGTTTTAACAACCGAACAACGCAATGACGTTACACTACGACAATGTCCGCCCAATGAACATCTCTTTGACTTTATCTTCTCTGTCCGCAGCTCGTGGTCGTGGGGTAGCGTCCTCGCTTCCCGCGCCCGGGTTCGATTCCCGGCGGGATCGGGGATTTTCTCTGCCTCGTGATGACTGCGTGTTGTGTGATGTCGTTAGGTTAGTTAGGTTTAAGTAGTTCTAAGTTCTAGGGGACTGATGACCGTAGATGTTAAGTCCCATAGTGCTCAGAGCCATTTGAACCATTTAACTTCTCTACTCTGCTTAATTAAATTATTCCTAATTACAATTTATTCAGCTATTTAACGAAAAAAATGGTTCAAATGGCTCTGAGCACTATGGGACTTAACATCTGTGGTCATCAGTCCCCTAGACTTAGGACTACTGAAACCTAACTAACCTAAGGACATCACACACAACCATGCCCGAGGCAGGATTCGAACCTGCGACCGTAGCAGTCCCGCGGTTCCGGACTGCAGCGCCTAGAACCGCACGGCCACCGCGGCCGGTTTTAAGGAAAACATCTAACAAAAAATAAAATAAATTTATCTCAACGTAAAAGATCCGTTATAACACTCATGTTATTTTACCGTTTACAACCACAGGACTAAGATTTATCACTTACTTTTATGTTCCCTGTACTTTTTGCGTGCCCATTGGCTCTTCTGTCGGCATTGAATGAGCAAATACAAGTTCACTGGTCAGAACATTGCTTTCTGTACACTTCACTCGACCCCTTTGATCGAAAACAAAATAAACAGTTCATTTGCAAAATACGGGAAAGAAGTTTTTTGTTGTTCTAGTTAATTGTTAATCTTATAAATATAATTCAAGTAGTAAATGAGGAAGAATTGTTGCAAAAATTAACGGAACAAAGAATACGTTTAAGCACTTTGCACTTTTTGCTGAAGATGTGTAGTGACTGATATCCAGAGATTAAGAGAATTAGCGTCGACAAGACTTAAAAAGGTCGCACAGCTTGGTATGATTTGCGCCTGAGAAATGCAGTTGTGAACTAGAAAAACTACTCGTGTAGTTACCGGAGTGTAGGACAAGCTGAGTGAGTGCGGTATCTACGGTAATCTGGTGGGTGAGGCGAGTATTTCAGCGGTCAGCGTACGGCAGGCGAATGGTAGAAGCTCGTTAGCAGAGGCTACGCGAGGCGGCGGCCACACCTCAAACAGCGCGCTAGCCGCTCATCAGCCGCGCGATGCCAATTTGCGATAACGTACTGCTTGTGCGAGTCTAACTGAGCGCCGCTCCTGCGAAACCTCCCCACCAGAGAAACGCCGGCCGTTGACATTCGCTTTCTCTCCACTCGTGGCTCTGCTTGCGGTGTGACACCGAACTCCTTATCACTGCTGCCGCAGCCCTGCCCTGCCTTGCTGTAATGCGAACGTTGTTACGTGCTACCTACGCTAATAAACATGCGGCCTCTCTACGATGAAGGTTTGCGTGCGACCTATGGCATTAATCGCCCGTTGTCCGTGGTGCTGTCTCGTACGTTCAGTGAAGCTGAAATTGCACGGACAAGCATCACTTCAGCAGTTTCCAAGTACCTCGCGTCATACATAAAATGACCACCATCTCATAAATGCCGGACACAATCCGATCTACCATACGATCTTCTGTAAATAAAAAGAGGAATGACACAGCGAGGCGACGGGAAGATGAGGTCTTAGTCCCTCTCCATGCTGCTATCGTCTTTCGGAGCCAGTTTTCCTCACATGATACAGAATCACATGCATTCGGGAGGATGTTGACTGACTTTGTGACGTCCCCTTAGAAAAATTAATGAATTACTGTGCTGATAAACATCTTATGTTATTTGATTTTCAAACAGCTGAGCAAAACTGAACGTACTCAAGACATTCACTAAAGTGACACACAATATTTTTAGCGCAACGCAATCTTTCAGTAATCCCTACAAAAGAATGGCCCTGACTAACAATAACCTATACCTTCCATGAATTCTTACTTCACAAAAATCTTCGTTACTCGAACTACGGCAATACAGCGAGCGCCAATACTGCCAGCTAAATAGAAGATTCTAACTACTGAAGGCACTAACTACTGATAGGCATACTAAGCAAATGAAAGATTTTGATGGAGAACAAACAATGTATTTACCTTAATAGTGTTCAAAAGTCATATCAAAACTCCGCCATCTCACTCCCCACATCCACCACTGCTGGCGGCTCACCTCCAACTGCGCAACGCTACGCGCTGTTAACATCCAGCTGCCCAACACTACAATAGCAAACAACAATGCAAACCAGCCACAGACTGCACACAGCACAGCCAGTGATTTTCATACAGAGCGCTACGTGGCGTTACCAATAAAAAACCCTAAACAGCCTACTTACAACTTCTCTCATAATCGCAGTAAATTCGTCACAGTAATAGTGAAAAGTATTTTTATCACACACCCTAGAAAACGAAACCCACCTCTTCGGTTTCGTAGCTAGTTGCCCCCCCCCCCCCCCCGTCTTCACACACACACACACACACACACACACACACATATATATATATATATATATATATATATATATTACACTAAACGAGATGGCTTAGTGAAAAGACACTAGGTTTCACGTTCGAGAGAACTAGGGTTCCGTCTTCTAACCGAGCATCGAGATTTAGGTTTTCGGGGGTGTCCGTAAATCGATTCTGTAATGACTTCGTCGTCGTATTTAAAAGCAGTGTATCTCTTTTTCTGTACTGCTCACCTCATCTCTACTATAAAAAATGTGACAAAGTAGAAAATAAAAACGTGTTAAAAAAGTTCTAGGTGTCATGCAAGTAAATGACTGTTTCTAACTGCCATTAAGAAAGTTATTCTTTTAGATACCATTAATACCGAGGCACTAGGTTTTGTTTGTTATAATACAAGAACAGTGATAAAGCAGCAACGTTTTAACAAGTAGAACTGTAGTCAAGACAAATCATTTGTCGCATTGTTTCAAATTTTATACGAGAGAAGAATAAAACTGAAGTAAAATAAAAAAAATTGCTCTATCGACCCTTGTGCCGTGTATGCGACGTTTGATGGCTCTGAGCACTATGCGACTTAACTTCTGAGGTCATCAGTCGCCTAGAACTTAGAACTAATTAAACCTAACTAACCTAAGGACATCACACACACCCATGCCCGAGGCAGGATTCGAACCTGCGACCGTAGCGGTCGCTCGGTTCCGGACTGTAGCGCCCAGAACCGCACGGCCACTGCGGCCGGCTCGACGTTTGATTTCAGTGATTTGCAGTTAACCGAATAAATAAGTTCCTTGCTCATTTTGAGCTTCCAGGGAAGCGGCATATCACTGAATTTGTATCTGCACTTGCAGGAAGCCTAAAAGAGCAATATAAACTATGCTGTAGAGATTGCTCCCAGGTAATTCACAATGATAAATGAATTCGAACATGAAATTTGAGATCAAGATCACTACTTTCAATATATTAGCTGAGGTTGTGTTCCAAAAATGAACAGCTTAGAGACAGAAGCGATAACACTTTCTGCAGGACCTGATCATCATTTTGCAGGACAATGCTCAAGCACGTACAGTGCAAGCTGTTACTGATTTGTTTGACTGATGGGGCTGCTAAGTGCTATACCACCTACTGCACTCCCCTGAATTCAGCCCTCGTGAGTTCAACTCGATTTCTATACTGAAGGAAACACTTAACGGCATTCGCTTCAGAACTGCTACAAATTCCTCGGGCAAGAGATCGCGCCGCTCGAACTGTCAACACAACTGGCACTGCTGAGAGTATCCTACGACTTCCACATCGCTAGCAACGGGTTAAACACAGTGCTGGTGACTACTTTGAAGGTCAGTAAAACCTAGAAACACCTATCTGTTTTGTACGAGCTGTAAATAAATAGTTGCCACTACTAAAGTTCCAACCCTCGTAAATACTAAATGACCTATTCTACCCCATATGCTAACCATACCAGATCGTCGGAAGCCGTGAATTACTACCAACTGCAGTGGTAAGTTTCACGAGGGGTTTTTAATCTAGGGTTAACTGTCCCAGTTTGTTTCTAATTGTTTAAAAATATTCCGTTTTTAATAGAAATACAATGGACACCTTGACCTAGATACACTTTCCGTGCCTTTGATAGTGAAGTCCGGTGATAGAACCTACTTCCTAGTTTTACGATATCATTTCTCCTGATGAGTTCTTGGAGTCTGAACCAAGAATAGCCATTTTGATGAGTTGTACTTGCGCATGCATTTGAAATTGACTTCACAGACGAAAGTATACACTTATGGAAAAATAAGAGGATGATTTAATTCATCCGATGGCAACCAGGGCGCTGAAATATCATCCAGACGACTATGGCAAACTGTTGGCCATACCTGACAATGTCAAAGCATTATGTCTGCAAAAGAACTGAATTTGCTTAGAATTGAATTTATTTTCAGGAAAAAGCTTGCCGCTAACAGACGATAATTGTGAGACGAAGTTAGATAGCAAAAACAATCACATAGCAGACAAATACAAGGCCAGAATAGTTTTATAACACACAACTCAGATTGCTCCTGTAAGGGTAGGGTATGTGACAAGAATAACATCTTAATGTCTTGGCATGGCAGGTTATTGCTCCTTCGTTTCACATGCACTAGAAATTACACTTGACATAGACTCCATACTGTAACCGAGAGATGCGTCTAATGGACGCGAGCAGAACGTGATTAAAGAAAGCTCTTTAACTATAACCGCTTCAATAATTACATTATGACTTTCCACTATGTTAGAAATGATGAGTAAATCGTAAATCAAGCTGACACGTGTTTGCTGTCGCCGAACGACTCGAGAGATCGATGATACTTGACTGAGATGCAAGGAATGTTAAGATTGTGGATTGTTCCAAAGACACTGCACGCGACAGTTCGTTTTAATATGAAATGTATCAGTAATGTTTCATTGTGTCCGTCATTGGTCTGCATCTGGAGGAAAAAGGGGAGGGGAGATTGAGAGGCGCAAATCGCATGTTTTCCGTGATGTAAAATATTGGAGAGACAGCCATTTGTAGCCATTTTTATAAGGTGTATGTTTCATTCTTATTGCAAGACACAAATGATAATGTCTAACGTCGGCAGATCTGCAAGATCTAGGACAGAATTTTCAAGAAACTAGTTGAGATAAGTGCTCTAAGTTAATATGCCAGTCGAGATCGGTTTAACATACTTAACAGAAACCATATGAACTTTATTAATATTAAACCAATTCTTTTGTTTGGTGTTACGAAAATATGCTTGCGTGTAACCACTGCAAATCTGAAACTGATTTCACTCTCATTTTTCGTCGTGCCAGAATAGCTACGTAAATTTACGTAAATGTGCAAATGTGCTAAATATTAGGCTAAGTTTTTTGTGGGATTAGCTGACATTATTAACAAGACAGTTTCGCTGGCGTTGATACATCCACAGAGAAGCAAAAATGTTCCGATGGCAGTAACGGCACGAAAGCGCCACGCAGTTGTTGTTGTGATTATGATGATATTTCCAGGACCACGTAAGTAGTGAAACGGCTTTGTGTGTTATGGGCGACTTTGTGCATTATGGGACGCTGTTTTAGCACTCGACAATGTAAGCAGAGTATGCTTAGTGCCGATAATTCACTTTCTACGGGCACCGTAGAGGTAGGTAATTTTTACAGATTGGTGAAAACTAAAATATTCAGTATCAAGAGCTTCGGGTCCCAATCCCGGTCGGGATTCATTAGAATACGACATATTAATTAATATGCGCGTTCAGCATTTCTGAGCGAATTTCTTTGATGTTTCACTGATTACTTCACCACTGATTCCATTAATTTTGTCTTAGTGAAATCAGTTCAAATGATTTAAGTTTTTTCTTTGATTCTTTGGTCGCAGCAAACGATTAATATATAAGCGAACGGAATTTTACAAACGAAGGCGACATTTTTTTCACTCAGGTTTTAATATTTATCAACACCTCTTATTAATCACAGAACTATTTTCGGCGAGCGTAGCCATTTTTGAATGTTTACTCAAAGCAAGGTGCTGCAGAGTTGAAACTGGCAGCTGACTCATCGGATGTGGTACTGCTTGCCATGGTTTACAAGAAGCACCTTGCTTGGGGCAAACACTCGAAAATAGTTGTACAAGCCGAAACTAGCTGCCTAACTAAGAAGAGATACTAATAAAATATTACAGCCTGAATAAAAAATGCCGCCATCGATCAACAAATTTACGGCTGTGGTGACCACTATGAAGAAGAATTTCAGGAGTAGTCAAAAAACGTAACATGCAGCGTTCTGGCTTTTGTTGATGTAATGAATACTAAAATGCTTTACTCTGTGGATTTAGAAGGATCGTATCTCTTACGAAAGTATGCTGAGTGAGAAACATTGGCCGGCCGGAGTGGCCGTGCGATTCTGGGCGCTACAGTCTGGAGCCGAGCGACCGCTACGGTCGCAGGTTTGAATCCTGCCTCGGGCATGGCTGTGTGTGAAGTCCTTAGGTTAGGTTAGGTGTAATTAGTTCTAAGTTCTAGGCGACTGATGACGTCAGAAGTTAAGTCGCATAGTGCTCAGAGCCATTTGAGAAACATTTCTGCGTGTTTTGTATCAGAAATTAAATCACGCATTCAAGTAACTTACGCTGCTACATGGATAAACAATTTCTACCTAAGAACGGACATCTGTAGTTACGTGGCTAGAATTCTCTTTTGTTTAGGAACCCATTTTCGTCTTAGCGAAAGTATCCTAGTCTGTTTTTGCTTGGACGACTGAAAGCTGTATTTTGCGGTTTGGTATTTTACGTGTATTTGAGGATAAATGAATTGTATATGCTTTGAACTCCACGGAATATCGGTTGAGACATTTCCTTAGCACCAGATTCTATGTGTACGTTTTTGTATCTAAAAAAAAGTTGCAGCATTTCCCACTATCAACACCAGACCTTAAACGGAAATTTATATAGTTTCGCGAGTGATCAAATCATGCACATTTTTACCTTCAGAACATGCTGTAAGAACCATTTGGAAGAAAGAAGGTAACGTTATAGTCCAATAGGCTCCATGTCTTTAGGTACGAAGGAAATACATGCTTTTGACAAACATAAGAAAAAGAAAGAGTCTCTAAACTTGTCTGAGGGAGCAAAATGACATTCGCCTACACTGGTTCGGGGAAAATTTTAGCCGAGTAATATTTCTAAGCTTTTTCTTCTAAAAGCGCAAATGGATGTGATTTTTTTATCCGTCTAGAGGAGTATTTTAGGTGCTTTTGTTTTACAGTTTAACAGGCCTCGCGGGTCTTCAATAATTCCTTCAGAGAAGGCTGCTGGAAATAAATAGAGGCGTAAGATGAATGCCGGCATTGTGTCTATTCGAATCGGGCGAAGTTTCTTCCTCGTTAGGAATTATCGATTGGACATTTGGAGGGGCTGCTCGTGCAGGGAAGTCGTTTGTGCGTCTCGCATTTCGTAATTCAGATGTACTGCCCGTAATGGGAACTGTGTTTAGCGGCTGTCATTCCATACGCATAAGGTAGCCGCCGCTTTATTGTTTCCCAGTTTTTCTCTTCTACCACAAATGTTAACGATATTCAAAAACTAGCTGACCCGGCGAACTCTGTTCGCCTTAAAGCCAATAAATAATCAGATTTTGGACGTTAAGTTCAATTTTTTTATTAGTAAATACAAATAAAAAGATTAAGTGTTTTAATGATTCTTTATTCTTAGTCCACAGCTTCCACTCTTCAATTAAGTACCTTGTGATACACGACATTTTTTATTATCAGGCGCAAGAACAAACAACGCAGATGGTCTTCCGACCCGTCAACATACCGCATATAACTGACGATGTGAAAAACATGGATAATCCGGATTTAAACCACAAACTTTCAAGGATTGGCCTTGTAATTTGTTAATGGTCATGGCGAATGCAAGACGGATCGGAAATTGAAGTCTTTTAAACTCAAACGGCATATCGGTTGGGATCATCGGGGTCCTCGGAATGAGAGCTTCCTCATCTTCGAATTTTCCTTTGAGTATCGTCGCGTAAATAACACATTTACTTACCATGAAACGCGTACCGCTGCACAGTTTTGGTGGGTGTATGTTTCGAAGCATGAGTACTACGGAGCCAACTTTTAGGCGTAAGCAGGGCACATCCAAGGAGTTTAAAAATTCAATTGGATAGTTGGTGGTTTCATCTTCATTTGTTACACAGTCAATAAACTTGAATGAATGCATTTTACCAATGATCTCATTCTGAATTATGTAAGTCATCTACATCTTTGTTCTTAGCCACTAAAACTTCTCGCTCACTCAACCATTCATTACTTTTGCAGTTAGTAATGATGTTTGGGAATACTTTGTTGATAAGTTCGTCTTTCTATGAGACAAAGTTACAGAAATTATGAGGAAATGAAGTCAATCCGCTCTATTCTTCGACAGGTACTCGACCATTACCGACAGTCAGCAATTCCTCAGAGAGATCTTCAACAGATGTATCAATTAGCAATGCAGCTCTCATTTTTGTTGTCAGCTGAAGTTTCTTCACATAGCGCCATAGATTCCATGATTTGAGGCAAGCATTTATTTCGTCTGCAGCCGTTGATCTTGGAAGTACTGGCAGTGTTTGTCGAGAAATATTCGATCGTCTTGGTCGCGGCATTGTTAATGATGATTCAAAGAAAATACAAATTATTTCTTTAAATTTTTAATTAATGATATATGCTGATATTTAACCATAGACGTTTAGCTGTCATTTGCGTATTTTTATTCCATGTCAGATGCGTTTTTGTTATACCACGTTTTATAGTGACGTTTAGCTGACATTTGCGTTTTGTTATTCCATGCCAGATGCGTTTTTGTTATACCACGTTTTATAGCGGTCGAGCGGGATAAAAAGTATCCTGCGTTCGTCTCCTGGTTCTAAGCTACCTCTCCACCAATTTTCAGCCAAATCGGTCCAGCCGTTCTGAGTTATAAATAGTATAACTAACACGACTTTCTTTTATATATATATAGAAGATATGCTGTTAGCAGTAGTTATTGTATGCGCCCATCGTACAATTAAGAGAATGTAATCCCGACGGTAGCTTTTTGGAGCACCCAAAATTCAAGTCCATAAGATAGTGCAAGAACTGCCATTTTTTTTTTTTGTAAAAATTCGTCCTTGTTTGTAGGTTTTGCTTTTTTAAAGTCTCTGTTTGTTATTGCATAAATATTTCCCAAAGTTTCTAGGTTTTAGTCGAAGTGCTTCAATAATCAGTGTCTTGGCATATAAAAAACTCTCTCATTCTGTCTGTTTATTGTGTTGTACGTAGTCAATTATTTTCCATGATTTGGCAGATTTATTTAATATTATTACTGAATGTCTTCTCTGTCACCACGGCCGTCATTAAACCTAAGGACACGTTGTCGTCTGCTCCCTCTGTCTGTGGATCGCGTAATCTCTGGTACGTGTGCTATCGCACGTTTTTAACTGTTTGCGTATTGCGTTTCTGATACGGTGATTGGGTACCAACCCAGGCATTACGCGAACGAGCGTGGGAAGCAACCAAAAAACCACAGACAGGCTCTTGCACCAGACAAACCGTCTGCGGAATTTATCTGAGACTCGCTCACCTCTACGCCTCGCAAGCTAGCGCGTTGTGCATTAAGCAACACCAACAGGTTTTGGAGAGTGTTAGCCATATTGCCATATTACATAATTCTCGCGTACTCTCATTCGTTGCAAATCTTGTTTGATATCTCGGTTTTCGTGTGTGAAATATTTGGTATGTTTCCGAAATGTGGGTGTCGAAGTTCTGGGTTCGAATCCCGGCCGTACGCTTAGTTTTTGCCAGCGCGGAAGGCAGAGGGGTGGACGCGCACCCTGTACCAAGCGCAGGTGGCCAGGTTGCTTGTATACGGATGCGACGCTGCGCGCCTCTGTCTGCGGCAGCACCGGAGGTGCGACCACAGAGCACAGAGCCGCTCATTAACATTTATATTAGTGGTTTAGAAGCGCGGTTCCCCAGGGCCCGTGTCCGCTCCAGCCAGACTGAGCGCAAATAGCGCCATCTGGTGTTCCGACACGTGCGTCTACTGCTCGCAGAACCGGAAGTTGTCGCGAGTATGTTCTAATCTTTAGATAGATCATATCTTATGGCGGTATGTGACCGTAGCACTGTTGCCGTCAGCACTGCTGCAGTGTGGATGTAATGCATGACAGTACTGCCTTATGGCCCGGTAATATTGCTCGCGGAACAAGCTGTTGCAGGTAGTTGCCGAGGTGTGGCCGAGTAGTTGCCGGTGCTTTCCGCCTGGGTGGAGAATGTTTCCTATAATCGGGCCATATGTGTCTCTGTACATGGTTCCTTCTTACTACCAACGTAGCTTCCTCTTTCACTCGCGGAAAGCACAGCGATGCCTAGTTGGATAATCTGAACGGTGGAACCATATGTTTTCCCTGGAGTTCGGAAGTTTACACACGTCGGGACTCTATTTGTTTGCTGTCTACAATAATGGAGAAGTGGACAAACTACACACACCTTGAATTTCCTTAACTTAACAGTTGCTACTCAGTAGAGTCATCTTCAGACCCTACACAGTAAAAATTACAAGACATCATACAATTGCATAATAAGATGTCAGACAATATTATATTAACAAAACAAAGGAAATCCGTAATTTAATACACTCAAGGTACAATCAAGGATACACTATGAAAACGTAACATAATTTGCACACATAGTGCAAGGCGCAAGTCACCTATTACCTATCAGAAATAACTCTTAAAATCCGAAGTGTAATTCCAATGCAAACATTGATTCTATACGTTCATTGTCCAAAAACATGTAAGGATATAGGCGACAAGGACTAGTTACCTGATGCTATTCCTAATGCTTTAACGAGGAATAGCATCAGATAGCTAATGTGAAATTGTAAGAAACGATAAAAGTATAAAAACAACATAATATAATGTTCCGATTGGAAAAATGACTATGCTAATTACCTGACAAATGTCGTGAGGCAATGGTGTCAGTACTATGCAACATGAATAATTCAGTAAAACTGGCATTAGTGTCATTAACCAACAGAGTAGTGTCAGAATAAGGAAGTATAAGAAAAGTGATCCATTATTCCATTATTCATATATAATAGGGTCCTTGTCGCCTATATCCTTATATATTTTTGGACGATGAAGTATAGGATTACTGTCTGCATTGCGATAACACTATTTTTATATGAGTTATTACTGATAGGTGACTTGTCTCCTGCGCTGTGTATGGAAACTAATTTGTGTGTCCATAGTATATCCTTGTTTGTACTCTGAATGCATTACATTACTGATTTCCTCTTACTCTTTATATAATATACCATGTACGACATCTTAGTATGTATTTTTGCGATGTCTTGTAATTTTTACTGTACAGGGCCTGAAGATGACTCTATTGAGGAGTCAAAATGGTAACCAAAATAAAAATCTATGAAAAATAACGGCTGTTGGAATTTCGCAAGTGCGATACGCCTCCGACCAGAACTGTTGGACGTGAAAAGTAATATAGGCCTGTGCAAAGACAGTATTTTTTTATAAAAAGGCCATTGTTATTGCTACTGTCCATATAATAAGAGGATCTGCAGCAGTGAATCAGAATTACATTCTACGTGGATTTTAAGGCGTCTAAACAGTTTGTAAGCACCATCACACGTGTCTCCGTGCTCATGGCTAGCTAACTCCCAACTGTCCTGTTTTTTGATTCCCACCTCCCATAATTCTGGCCATGCATGTATTGCGTTTATGAAATTAAATATTCTTTTACGTGCTACTAAACTGTGATAAAATATTAATGAACACAAACATTTGACTGCTATCTGAAATTTACCTTAATGAATTCCTAGATTTGTGCTACTGTAGCGTTGCAAACTTACCGTACCAAGAGGCATATCGATGGAAAGTGAACTCTGAAGTGCATTAAAGCTATATATGAATCACTAGTAGGGAGAAACTGAATAGATATGAAGCTAGATGACACATACATGCCGGATAGGCAGACTCAGACGTGCATTATTATTTGAAAACTGCTGCGAAAATCGGATATAAATCATTGATTCATCTTTGAAACATGATAAAAAATGCGTATACAAATACATAATCATAGTATATAAACCATCTGTTTAATTATGTAAAAAATGCTATATAACTTGCTTTCTTTTGCCTGTTGTGAAAGACGTGGCTAAAATTCGGTAGAAACGATTTTTGAAATATTATGTATACTGTTATGAGGACTGAAAATTGCAGAATCAAATAAAGTGTGTGTGTGTGTGTGTGTGTGTGTGTGTGTGTGTGTGTGTGTGTGTGTACGCTCGAATTATATGCAGAACAGAACAGTGCATTAACTAGTAATTTCAGAAAAAAACGTTGGCCAAAGGGTCCGAGTCAGAAACCAAAAATCAATATGCCAGTTTCAGGAAAAAACTAATACTAAAAAGAACTTTAGCTATTAACAATGTTAGGCTTTACATGCTACATGATGAAAAATTAACCTTCCTTATTATATTTCTTTAAAATAGTAGTATGTTCATTACACGATATTCTAATAGTTCTATTCCTTTGCAGGTAAGGAAGCTGACAGCAATCTGATGATCGTATAAAATTTTCGCCGATACTTACCTGCTATTTGAGCCCAAGAAACGAACCGTCTAAAGGTAAGTAAAACAATGCTAAAGTCGTAGATAATTTAGAATTTTCTCTCCAACATTTTTGCCTCCCTAGACGCGGATTTCTTGGTTGTCTGAGATGTAAATTTTTTTTCGTTCTGTTGCCTCGTACAACAGTGACTTGTCATTGGGCGTCGATTGTGATATCGCTGGTGAGTTACTTTGAATCGTTGGTAGAGTAGGTAGTCTTTTCTGTATGCAGCTTCACCATGACCGCTGATCTCGCATGGACTAATGCAGAGTATTCAAATATCTCTCTCTCTCTCTCTCTCTCTTTTTTTTTTTTTTTTTTTTTTTTTTTTTTTTTTTTTTTTTTGCACTCTATGGCAATGAAAGAGTGAAAGTAAAAAAACAAATAACGAAAATTTCTTAATATCCTTGTTTAACTGTCCTATTCCATAGTATGTATATCAGACAGCGCCGTCACTCCCAGTCCTGGGGCGGAAAGGTACGATATTGCGAGTTTTAATTCACTCTGTTCCTCTCCGATAAGTGATCCTAAGCAAAGTACAGCCATTTAGTCTGATTTTTCTGATTTCATACCGGACTGTCCGCACGTGATTTTAATTATTGGCTACATCTTGAGATGAAATTTGAGTTCAATGCGTAAGAGAGCATCACTAAAATTTTAGCAAGCTGCAGTCCTCTTTTCATGTTATCTGCTGTTTGCTTGCTATCACGAGTGAACCATAGCATTTAGATAGATAAGTAGACAGACATTAGTTATCGTCATCTTTTACTTATATAGGGTAGCTGACTTTTTCCCGATCTCATTTGTGTTTCATGTAATCACCTTGCGCGGTTTACCTGTAACCGATATAAACATGTGACGAAGTTCGATTAACTGTCTTTGAGTCTTTGACTGAATATACTTAGTAGGGTTCCTAGATAGGTTTAACGAAATGTAGAGCATGGAGATGTAACATGTTTGACTATTAATACTGTATAAGATGAAATGCCGCAAGCAAAAATTCGACATTACATTATTTTCTCAATTTAAGTTCGGGTATCTTGTATAGCGTACCTTACGTAATATACCTACAATATCAATAATTTTTTTGGAGTTTGATGGCCATATTTATCTGAGAAACTGGCCTTATTCATTATTTCTGTTTGCTTTGAAATACACTCATAAATTTCTAAGCAAGTTACCTCCATGTTAGCTGATTCTTCCGCCGGTTCTTGGTAGTTCAACATTATGTAAATGAAAAGCACTATACTGCTTATATTCTATAGGATTAATTTATTGAGTTGAACAGTATTCGACTTACAAGGCCACCATCAGACTTTAACCGACTATCGCCGCCAAGAAAGTTACAATGTTCGTAAACAGAACTGGAAAAGATGTTACACATCTACACTGATTCACAAACACACGGTAAATGTTGTCATTGACAGTGTGATGGTAATGCAATTTAAAAGGTAAAGAGTTGAACAATAAATAAATATAAAAGGAGCAAACAATAAAAACGTTAACACTAAGCTGAAAACAGAGCATGCGTAACAGTTTACGTTAATAAACAAATCCAATAAAATACTTGACAAGAATTCTTCATGAGGTATTAAACATGGAAAGTGATACAGAAACCTGTCAAAAAAAAAGAATTACCGATTGTAACAACAGAATAAACGGAGTACATAGGCAAACTCTGTAAGATAACAAGAAATAAATAAACACAAGAAATTGGAGGAATACGAGTATAAGGGAACATACTGTAAATGTCACCTCTTGACAGTGCAGTGATAATGCAGTTTAAAAGGTAAGAAGTTAAACAATTAACTCAATAAATAATCCTGTAGAACATAACCAATATAGCAATTTTTATTTATTGTAAGATACATCCTTGAAATTCAGTTCATGTAAGATAACGCCCTTCGCTGAGTCCACATTTCATCTGTTTCTTTCATTTATATTCTGGGGCAAAAGAAATGAAAAAATATTTTCAGCTCTGAATATGCATTACACGCTGGACTAGTGAAAAAATGCTCAACTACTTTCAGCAATTCTGAACGGCTTGTTTCATGCTCAATGTCATAAAATGTCTAATCTGCTTTTCATTAGAGTCTAAATTTGGAAAGGATGGAGGATTTTTTTCGGGCAATTGATTTATCCTTGTATTTAAAAACTAAATAATGTACATTGTTGAACATGATTAAATTAAAATCACTCATCAAAATACCTGAAACTTAAATGCGATACTGGAAGACATGTATTTAGTCCTTACATGTGCATATACTGAGAGGGCTTTTTTAAAAAAAATTAGGAGGCAGTGTTTCTCTCTGGACTCGGTCGCTCAGTTATGCGCGATTTTTATTCGTGTTAAGGATAGCGTGCTTGCAGCAACAGGAAGCAATGAGGATTACTCATCAAGCCACAGATTCCGGAGGCACATGAACAGATAAATCGACAGTGCCTACGGGAGCTTGCGGAATGCGCGTACCGAATGATCGTGAGTGAATCGATGTTGAAATCGCATAGCACTGCTCGGCCCTTGTTTTGCAACACGATACTCTTAAAAGAGGAACATGCGTGGGGGGTCAGCCGACTGCTCGGTTCTGTGAGTTGGAAGCTGCTCCACGAAATGATTTAAAATGTTCTGACGTTTGTGACCTTCCCTCAAAACCTCAGCGGAATCAGCGTACGCTGTCACGTGCAGCACTGCGGATTCCTTTATTCCCAAGAAAACCACGGGCCACGATATATTTAGCTCTGTTCTAGATGATCTCGTAGAAGTCGAAACTGTGTAGTTCGTATCTACAGGTTCAAAGTAGCAGCTGTGCGGAAATTTTACATAGTGGATTTTGTGAAATTATCGAACCAAATTAAGAAAAGTAATCTTCAAAATTTATTTGTGCTTTTGACTCCCCTTATGTACCATACGTGTTAAAATTTAAACATAGGCGCTAAAATTGAGCAATACCTTGACACAACTAGAAATTACATAATGCATTTTCCCATAGCTTACCTGACCAGCGATACCCAAGTTTTTCCTTGCCAAAAACGACGCACCTTACCAAAGTCAACACAGTTTTACATATAGTCTTATTTCTGAAGGTCACAGACAATTTTTCAAATGTAGAGTAAATACTAAACATATGTTGTTATTTATTTGATCGTGGTGGTAGATGTTGATACTCTTAAGGACGCCATTATAATTTAATGTTATCTTTTTTCTGAACGTGACACTTCAGCTTTTAAGCATTGTTTTAGTATTAAAAAAGCTCAAACGTGACGTTAATACCAGTGTTTGTGTGAATTAAGGATGTTTCTATAATTCGATTTTAGGCGGAATTTACATCATTAACTGTTGAATTTTAACCCCAGCTCAACAGTTTTGATATAATCCAAAATACATTGTGTTTACTCTGTCCTCTAAGTTTTTAACTGAAATATAAATTATCGAGAGGAAATAACTTTTTATAAATATGTAGGTGTTGAAGCTTAGTACATTTCGAGATTATGGGTGACTTCTTGTTTTTTAGTACAAGATTTGGTCACTAAGTAAATGGAGTCTGGCCCAGTTAAACTGTTCCTCGATATATTGTATTTAGATATGTAAATGTTCACAAGCGTTGTTTCTTTTACTGTGCGTCAGAAACTTTTCTTCCCATTATCGACAGCGAGAATATAAAGTGAGCATCATAGAATTCCAAGAGCATACATGTCGATTACAGTAATCTGATGTATATTTCTTCACGTACAGGTTTTGTTTGCCTACTTTTGAACATACAAAATGGTACTGTAGTATCCGATACACGGCCTATTGCGTTACACCTTTCAGCCAATTTGCCTCAGCAGCAAAATGCTAGCACTTTCATTGACCATTTCCTGCCTACGCTGACAGCACTCCCCTGCAGAGTGTTCGACTGTCCCTGCATTTTTCAGAAATTTATTTCCAACCGGCGATTGAAAACACCTGCCTTCGTGGGAAGCTTACTTGGTGTTAAGCCATCGTTGTAGCTTTTGACCACAATCCGCTTTACAGAAAGTACGACACATCATCTGCACCCTGAACAAATCCCACTTCCTCTAGATACCATCTCTGGCATCCTCAGTAACCAAGAGAATGGGACTGCGGGTGTGGCTACGAATGAGAGGTCCCGTTCTTCGTTCTTCACTAATTAACAATGCAGGGAACCGGTGCATTAAATTTTCCAAAAACAGAAATGCTTCTTTCCCAATCGGCACCACCTGAAGACCTACCAGGTACTTCAGTATTGTATTGAGTTTTGCGAAACGTTCATATCGTTATCGAACCAATCAGTTTCTGTAAATATCTGGTCATCTGACCGCTTACCGTAATCTCCAATGTCTATAGTATTACTAATCGTTGGCTACGGGAAGTATGCAATATAGGTATGTATAACATTGTAGTACACTGTCCCGTAGTGTATAGGGCACTGGTCCCATCGTGCTTATCGATAAAGGTCCCCTATGCAATTCCTTTATGATGGATTAGCCTTAATTCTCCACAGCGTGACGTAAAATTCGAACGTAGTTGTCGCTGCGATTTTTAGTTTGCTTAAATGCCAAAATAAGGGTTCCGCAACTAAACTTTTACGCACGCTCTCTTATGGCGCTCTCATTATAATCAAATGAAACTACATGGTTCTAGAAACTTTCTCAAGTCTCAGACATCTATGTTGTATGTTTGCAGATTGAATTGACGAATGAAAATTTGTACCAGGGCTCGGATTCAACCCGGGTATTATGGTCACTAAGCAGGTGGGCTAACCACTACTCCACCTTACTGTTCGAGTTTAGGGAGAATACCGGATGGGCTGAGGGGTGAATGGGAACTTGGACTGAGGAAAGAGGCGTGCTCGGGTAGTCCGTGCAGTTGTACAAAGCCATTGTGCCAGGGTGGCGTAGTGGTTAGCTCATCCGCCTAGTGAGCAGGAGCACCAGGTTTGAATACCAGCGTTGGTACAAATTTTCATTCGTCGCTCTCGCTATACGTGCTCGACGTCGTACACTCGACTCTCAAACTGAGGTCTGTAGACTTCGGACTTGAAAAATGCGTGACTAGAATCCAACGTTATAAGACTCGAAGCTTTTTTTAGACAGTTGATGTTTATTAGGCGTTGGCTTCTGCAGGTGAAGACTGTTGTGCGGTCGGCGACCCAGGGCGGATGTGTTTGAGGAGAAGTGTGGTAAATCATTGGCACATCCACACAGCAGCTGGGGAAGCTGGAAAGAGGCGCGGTGCTAGCGAGTAGCGGCGCATGCCGGTGAAGGAACGCCCGACCTTTTCCGGATGCAGGCGTGACATTTCGCCACGTGTGTTGCCGCCCATAATGACGAGGCCCAACCTTTCCTAGGGCCTCTGGCGTTTTCTTTCAACTAACGTCGCTTCCCTGGGCCTAACGCCGGCAGAAAGCAGCCACATGTTCCTACTGTTTGTTCCTACTGTTTAGTTTCACCTTGCGCGAACGTAAAAGTCAGTGTTCTAGAAAACTTCACTTTTCACCAAATGGTCGCTTTCACGCAGCTGAGAAGCGAAACAGAGTTGTTGAGATTTGTGTTTAAGGCTGAAGGACGGACTGTGTTCTTATAGTTCCTGCAAGTAAAGCATTTACTATGTATTTAACACAACTAACGACAGTAGACTATGCTATTTTATAGAATCACCGGTTTTGAACCATACAACTCTTCATTAAATAGCATGCATTTCAGCACTATGGCACTTAATATCTTAGGTCATCAGTCTCCTAGACTTAGAACTACTTAAACCTAAGGACGTCACACACACCCATGCCCGAGGCGGAATTCGAACCTGCGACCGTAGCAGTCGCGCGGTTCCGGACTGAAGCGCCTAGAACCGCTCGGCCACAGCGGACAGCCGTGCCGTACTCGTTAAGCTACTAGCTGTGGGCCGTCAGCATAGGCGACAGCGAAATATTTTACAGATAATCGGGATTTATAATGTGATAGGTACAGATTACGTCGAGAGAATCGCTGAACACTCTGAAATTGTGGAGGAACATGTTTAATTTACTAGTTTCTGCGTTTCGGCTCCTTATGTCTCACGACGCTAAATTAACACACTTTGATTCCCATCACACACGTGGTAATATTTTCTCTGTCTCTTGGTTCATTGTCCTGCAGTAACTCTTCTTATATTAATGTCAGTGGCGTACATTAGCATTACATCTATAACTAATCATTCGAATCATAAATCTTACGCCGGCTGGAGTGGCCGAGCGGTTCTAGGCGCTACAGTCTGGAACTGCGCGACCGCTACGGTCGCACGTTCGAATCCTGCCTCGGGCATGGATGTGTGTGATGTCCTTAGATTAGTTAGGTTTAAGTAGTTTTAAGTTCTAGGAGACTCATGACCTCAGAAGTTAAGTCCCATAGTGCTCAGAACCATAAATCTTACGATCAGTTCCGCAGCTATGCAGAGGTTCCTGTTAGAAAACTATATTTACACGCGTTTTCGAGATACCCTACTGTATGTCCAGAGTTCATCCTTTGGAAAAGGCCATTTAAAGATCTCGTTTAGGCCACTAAGTCAGCTTGTAGCGAACTGCAGGAAGACCTGCAGGTGGTTGACGGTTGTAACGTATTTCGCTTAAATAGACAGAAAGACGCGTTGTTATTTAACTATACCGATACGGTTACTGGACAGCCATAGTCATGTCTATTAAACATCTAGAATTATGAGTACTGTGTTATTTGAACTGGAACAAAAAAATATGTAAAGGTAATCGTAGGAAAGGAAAATGTCAGACAAATTCATTCGAAAAATCCCCAGGAAGCCCAGTATACCTAAGAAGGGGATAGCTTACAAAACATCCTTTTGACTGCTCCTCTTGCCTGCTATCCGTAATAGGTTACATTCATAGAAGAAACAGAGAAGATCTAAAAGAGAACAGCTAATTTCGTCACAGGTTTATTTGGCAAGCCCTAAAGAATCACTGAGATGTTCAACCAACTCCAGCAGTAGGTTCTGCAAGAGGAGCGTAGTGAGCCACTGTTAAAATTCCGATAGCGTACGGTGCAAGAAGAGTGCTTCCACATACTTCTCACGAAATGACTGCGGCGATGAATCGAGAAATTAGAGCTGATATGATCCTAGAAGAGTCAGCCTGTGTTCCTTTCATATATTTCGCGAAAAGTCTTAGAAGATTGCCTGCAATTAGAATCGAACTCATATGAAGGATGGTTGTGTGAGTTCACAGATTGGAGGAAAGTGATGGCGCAATACTTCCTGTAGCACGATGCCTAGTAAAGCACAGTGGTGTTCAAACAATTCTTCGAACTGATAATAGCTTTACTTTTTAGGGTTCCGTATCTCCATCAGTATGAAAGGAAAGCTTATAGGATCCCTCTGTCAGCCGGCCGGGGTGGCCGAGTGGTTCTAGGCGCTACAGTCTGGAACCGCGCGACCGCTACGTCGCAGGTTCGAATCCTGCCTCGGGCATGGATGTGTGTGATGTCCTTAGGTTAGTTAGGTTTGAGTAGTTCTTACGTTCTAGGGGACTGATGACCTCAGATGTTAAGTCCCGTAGCGCTCAGAGCCATTTGAACCATTTTGATCCCTCTGCCGTCCGTGCGTCTGTCCATCTGTTAAGACCCCCTCTTCTCAGGAACGCCTAGAGGTATCAAGTTAAAATTAGTGCCAAATGCTAAGGTCTACGGTAGCTAGGCTTCTAAGCCAATGCAGTCAAAAGACACCGTCATTTATGTCACACACAGAGATTCTCGCAAATTCGCTCATCAAATCCTGAGATGTACATAATTAAGCCCTACTCGCACGTGCCCGTTTTTTTTTTTTTTTTTTTTTTTTTTTTTTTTTTTTTTTTTTTTTTTTGGGGGGGGGGGGGGGGGGCGAGACTCGTCAACAGTCGTTATTCCGCACACCATTCCCGACCGGAGATAACATCTTGGACCTACTGATAACAAACTGACCTGAACTTTTCGACTCTGTACCTGCAGAACAGGGAATCAGCGATCATACGGCCGTTGCAGCAGCCCTGAATATGGAAGTTAATAGGAATATAAAAAAAAGGGAGGAAGGTTTATCTGTTTAGCAAGAGTAATAGAAGGCAGATTTCAGACTACCTAGCAGATCAAAACGAAAATTTCTGTTCCGACACTGACAATCTTGAGTGTTTATGGAAAAAGTTCAAGGGATTCGTAAAATGCGTTTTAGACAGGTACGTGCCGAGTAAAACTGTGAGGGACGGGAAAAACCCACCGTGGTACAGCAACAAAGTTAGGAAACTACTGCGAAAGCGAAGAGAGCTTCACTCCAAGTTTAAACGCAGCCAAAACCTCTCAGACAAACAGAAGCTAAACGATGTCAAAGTTAACGTAAGGAGGGCTATGCGTGAAGCGTTCAATGAATTCGAAAGTAAAATTCTATGTGCCGACTTGACAGAAAATCCTAGGAAGTTCTGGTCTTACGTTAAATCAGTAAGTGGCTCGAAACAGCATATCCAGACACTCCGGGATGATGATGGCTTTGAAACAGAGGATGACACGCGTAAAGCTGAAATACTAAACACCTTTTTCCAAAGCTGTTTCACAGAGGAAGACCGCACTGCAGGTCCTTCTCCAAATCCTCGCACAAACGAAAAAATGGCTGACATCGAAATAAGTGTCCAAGGAATAGAAAAGCAACTGGAATCACTCAACAGAGGAAAGTCCACTGGACCTGACGGGATACCAATTCGATTCTACACAGAGTACGCGAAAGAACTTGCCCCCCCTTCTAACAGCCGTGTACTGCAAGTCTCTACAGGAACGGAAGGTTGCAAATGATTGGAAAAGAGCACAGGTAGTTCCAGTCTTCAAGAAGGGTCGTCGAGCAGATGCGCAAAACTATAGACCTATATCTCTGACGTCGATCTATTGTAGAATTTTAGAACATGTTTTTTGCTAGAGTATCATGTCGTTTTTGGAAACCCAGTATCTACTATGTAGGAATCAACATGGATTCCAGAAACAGCGATCGTGTGAGACCCAACTCGCCTTATTTGTTTATGAGACCCAGAAAATATTAGATACAGGCTCCCAGGTAAATGCTATTTTCCTTGACTTCCGGAAGGCGTTCGATACAGTTCCGCACTGTCGCCTGATAAACAAAATAAGAGCCTACGGAATATCAGACCAGCTGTGTGGCTGGATTGAATAGTTTTTAGCAAAAAGAACACAGCATGTTGTTATCAATGGAGAGACGTCTACAGACGTTAAAGTAACCTCTGGCGTGCCACAGGGGAGTGTTATGGGACCATTGCTTTTCACAATATATATATAAATGAGCTAGTAGACAGTGTCGGAAGTTCCATGCGGCTTTTCGCGGATGATGCTGTAGTATACAGAGAAGTTGCAGCATTAGAAATTTGTAGCGAAATGCAGGAAGATCTGCAGCGGATATGCACTTGGTGCAGGGAGTGGCAACTGACCCTTAACATAGACAAATGTAATGTATTGCGAATACATAGAAAAAAGGATCCTTTATTGCATGATTATATGATAGCGGAACAAACACTGGTAGCAGTTGCTTCTGTAAAATATCTGGGAGTATGCGTGCGGAACGATTTGAATTGGAATGATCATATAAAATTAATTGTTGCTAAGGCGGGTACCAGGTTGAGATTCATTGGGAGAGGCCTTAGAAAATGTAGTCCATCAACAAAGGTGGTGGCTTACAAAACACTCGTTCGACATATACTTGAGTATTGCTCATCAGTGTGGGATCCGTGCCAGATCGGGTTGACGGAGGAGATAGAGAAGATCCAAAGAAGAGCGGCGCGTTTCGTCACAGGGTTATTTAGTAACCGTGATGGCGTTACGGAGATGTTTAACAAACTCAAGTGGCAGACTCTGCAAGAGAGGCGCTCTGCATCGCGGTGTAGCTTGCTCGCCAGGTTTCGAGAGGGTGCGTTTCTGGATGAGGTATCGAATATATTGCTTCCCCCTACTTATACCTCCCGAGGAGATCACGAATGTAAAATTAGAGAGATTAGAGCGCGCACGGAGGCTTTCAGACAGTCGTTCTTCCCGCGAACCATACGCGACTGCACCAGGAAAGGGAGGTAATGACAGTGGCACGTAAAGTGCGCTCCGCCACACACCGTTGGGTGGCTTGCGGAGTATAAATGTAGATGTAGATGTAGAAAGGAGGAAAGTGACAGTAATACACGAAGCACCCTCCGCGCCGCTGCGTAAGGTGGCTTGCGCAGTGTAGATGTAGATGTAAACATCCTTCGGGAGAGAGTTGGCAAGTCGATGGCCGTGGCCTGCCAGCACGCGCAGACAACTTGTGATGAAGAGTCTGAGGTGCTCGTGCGATTGGCGGAGCAACTTGTCGCCGTCGTCCGCCAGGTGAATCCGTCATGAGGGGCCGCGGTGGGAACCGGCGGCGGCCGGACCCCCGGCAGAGTGGCTGGCCGTGTAATCAGGCTTTCTGTGCGCGGGCGCGCACTTCCAGCCGCGTAATGACGAGCCCGTAACGGCCCGCTGCCTCCGCCGTCATAAATGTTGCATGAGCTTATGGCGTCCGCGACTCATCGGCGCGGCTTCGCCATTTCCCACGTCTCCGCTGTGATGTGTCCTTGCCCCTGCAGACTGGCAACCAGTCCTCATTCGAATGTAGCTGCCTGCTCGACGGGCAAACATGATGAGCATTCCGATGCTGCAGTTGTTGATAGCGGTGTTCTCAGCGAGGGCGGATAATCCGATATTCACACTTCCCACTGCTCTGAGTACGGGCAACCAGAGGAGGCAGAGAGTGAGGGGGTGGGGGGGGGGGGGGGGGAAGGGAAAGGACGGGGGGGGGGGGATATGTAGAGGTGAAAGACTGAGTTTTCTGTCTTTCTCCGTTGGAAATAAAGAACGTGATAGAGTGTCATTGGACAGTGGTTGCAGAACGTGCATGTAGAGGTAACTGCTGCCGCTACTGAGTCAAGACAGACGGCAGCTCCACCGCCTTCCCCGACTGTTGGCGGGAATCGCTGACAACGACAGCTGCACACCCTCACTGGGCAAATAGCAGAGGTTACCGAGGATCCGGGATCCGCTGCTGATAAACGAGACGCATTGACGGTACACTACCTTTTCGAACCGCAACCAGACATCTCCGTTTCGTGTTCCTTCTCCTCCACTATGGGACTGCGAAAGAGTATCAGTTCTCCCGCATAAAAGCGTTAAAGCCTCTTTGTCTCACAGGTGTGAATCTGACTATATTTCGATGTCGGAAGCTGAGGAAACGTAGAAATATGCTTTCCTTACCAAGTCAGACAAATGCTGGGATGGTTTCCCCACTGCCAGCCACCTCCTTCATCCTTAATGCTTCACTCAACCCCTGGCTCAAAAATTATAAGGCCTATTCCTTTGTCCCATTATTGTCTGTGCAAGCTGGTGTTTCCAATGACATTGCTATCAAAGAATCCATGAACTCAGATCATTCTGTCATTTTAAGAGCGTAAAATTTTGTAAGGCGACAGTGCACAGCCTACGCAGGTACCAAGCACAGCTGTTTCGATTCGTACAGCACGAAAGAGGATAATATATCAGCTGGCTCTTAACGCTACATGACTTTCTTTTACAACCGTGCTTAACGAAACGTGATATGCTGTGAAGTTCCCAAACCAGTTCTTGGATTGAGGATTCGGAAACTTTACGACTTCGTACAAGTTTATCACCACTATCACCTTCAAGAACGTATCGCAGCCTTTAACGTACGTGACCTTGGGACAACACATTCGTGAATAACGAAACAATCGTGCAATAATCGTACTTTCCTTTGGGTAAATGAAGTAAGTGACGTACCGAAAGGGGTGCAGTGCCTCCCTACGGACTACACAGCTTAATAACGGAACTTTCGAGATAAATTCTGAGGGCAACGTGCTGCTACGTTTGTAGTTACTTTGGTCAAAAATTCAGTTATTTTCCTAAATCATCGAACGCTAATGCTGGGGCAGCCTCCTCAGTAAGAAAGTTCGTCAACAAATTTCAGTTTAGTCGACCGACGCATTAGTTACGGGACTAACAGCACATTCGGAAGGGAGTGCAGTTAAAATCTGCGTTGGTCACACAGATTTAAGTTTTCGTGATGTTTTCTCAAATTGCTTAGGCGATTTCCTTCCCCATACTTGTGCAGCCCGAGCTTTTTCTCCACCTCCAGTGGTCTCATGGTTGACGAATCTTCCTGTCCGAATGTAGACTTTCGCGGTGTATGCGAAGAATTAAAAGCTGTAAGAGTTTCCTGCCGCGTGGTACTGTTGGAACACCGCGATATTTCGACAAGTGACAAACTCGTTATCTTCAGACCGGAAGATGATGTGGACAATACTCGTTCAAAATGTCGCTGTGTCTCTTCGCTGCCAAACGGCAGGAAACATGAGAGATTTTCGCCACTAATATTTTTACTACTTAACGACCTGATGCCATATAATTTATAATATCTCTATCCCATTTTCTCCACTATTGCATGTAACAACAAAGTAATAGAAACTGAAATTGATTTTGTTTACATTTTGCATTTTTTTCTTGACATGCGTCAGTATGTGCGAAACATTGTTTGTAATCGTGATATTAGAGTGCTTAAACGTCACATTAGTTCATCAGTTAGTGGGTCTGTAGAAAGATCAATAAGCACGAAGGGAATTGGAACAATAAATATCCTGTAAAATATTGGAAATTTGTGGTAAGATCTTATGGGACCAAACTGCTGAGGTCATCGGTCCCTAAGCTTACGCACTACTTAATCTAACTTAAGCTAACTTACGCTAAGGACAACACACACCCATGCACGAGGGAGGACTCGAACCTTGTGTGGGAGGGGCCGCCGCACAGGCACTGACAAGGCGCCTCTGATCGCGCGGCAGTATCATGAAATTTTGTAGAGGTGTTGGAAACTCGTCTGTATGGCATTAGCTTCTTGCCCATCAAGTAATACGGTAATATTGCTTTCCAGGACCTAACATGTTCCGGTCGAGACCTTCAGAGAGAGAGGGAGAGAGAGAGAGAGAGAGAGATAGATGGGTTGGGGGGGGGGGGCGAGGGGGAAATAACGCACAGCATGGTATGGGATATGGAGCTGATTCACGGTATTTTGTAAGATTCCCTTTCGCGGTTTTACTTTCTCTGTTATTTATTGACCAGATCGATTTTGCTATAGTTCTTAAAAGTATGTATAAAAGGACAGAGGATAAAGATAATTTGGAAAGAAATAAATCTACGCCGAAATCAATTGTTGGAGCTAGATCGAAGCTCTTATGTGGGAAACAAGTAAATAAAAAGGAAAAAAAAAGTTCAAATGGCTCTGAGCACTATGGGACTTAACATCTCAGGTCATCAATCCCCTAGAACTTAGAACTACCTAAACCTAACTAACCTAAGGACATCACACACATCCATGCCCGAGGCAGGATTCGAACCTGTGACCGTAGTGTCGCGCGGTTCCAGACTGAAGCGCCTAGAACCGCTCGGCTACCAGCGGACGGCCAAAGAGGCAAAAACAACAGAAATTTATACAAGTGTGTTTAATGTGGTTATACCTACCGATAGGAAGTTCTCTCATACTCGCAGTAACTCACAAATTTGAAAACAAATCTTAATGATAATCATGAATGTAAATGTCGTGTGACTAGGGCCTCCCGTCGGGTAGACCGTTCGCCGTGTGCAAGTCTTTCGATTTGACGCCACTTCAGCGACTTGCGCGTCGATTGGCTTGCAATGATGATGTTTAGGACAACCAACACCCAGTCCCTGAGCGGAGAAAATCTGCGACCCAGTCGGGAATCCAACCCGGGCCCTTATGATTGACATTTTGTCGCGCTGACCACTCAGCTACCGGGGGCGGACATGATAATAATAAAAATAATAGTAATAAAGGTGTTCTGATTTGCACCGTCGAGCGTCGGTCTACATACTACAGTCGGCTCTTCGAGTGACAAACAGTTCGGACGATGCCTAGAATGTCGCCAGCGATCGCACTGGTAACGGAAATTTTTTCGGGATTACACTTCAATAAGTTCACTTGTGTGTGAATTCCTAAGGGACGAAACTGCTGAGGTCATCGATCCCTAGACTTAGACACTACTTAAACTAACTTATGCTAAGAACAACACACACACTCATGCCCAAGGGAGGACGAACCTCCTGCGGTAGAGGCCGCGCAGTTCGTGACACGGCGCCTCAAATCGTGCGGCGATCCTTCAGACTTCCTGTACGTTATATATCTGAGCGTGCATTCAACTGAGTTCTCCACAAAGAAAAATGTTATATTTCGCGATTAATAAGGCGTGGATGTACTGTATGTTCGACTTCTGGGTAACGTGTGGCACTCTTCCATTGGCTACAACTTCCTTTTCCTGTATCACTTTTAAACCAAATCACTTCTATAGAAGCGCCACACGTTGCCCAAGAGGCACACATTCCTTCGTGTCTTATTGTTTGACAAAACTCCATCTGATGATGGAGACTTAACCGTCCGAAACGCTCAGTATGAAGTATAATGTAATAACGTAATAAATGTGATTGGCTGCATTAATTTGTAGTTTCAGTTGATATTTCGAGATATTTAATGCGTCTCGAGAGGAATAAATGAACACAGTTCAGGGGAGGATATTAAGATACTATATAGCGGATGAACTTCCAGTCAGCCGGCCGCTGTGGGCGAGCGCTTCTAGGCTATTCAATTCGGAACCGCGCTGCTGCTACGATCTCAGGTTCGAATCCTGCCGCGGGCATGGATGTGTGTGATGTCCTTAGGTTAGCTCGGTTTAAGTAGTTCTAAGTCTAGGGGACTGATGACCTCAGATGTTGAGTCCCATAGCGCTCAGACCCATTTGAACCCTCAGTCACTCCATTTGTTGCCAAGTCTATCTGATTATACCCCTGATGAATTTCGATGGGGGGGATCTACTTTCTTTCTTGGAGAAACTATAACTTATACTTCTAGAGAAAAAAAATAGTAATGCTGTCTCTTGTTACGAGTAGTCTTTTGTGGATGAGAACGCCGCACCAGACTTCTGATGCCTACTTTTGCGAAGAACTGACGTCAGGGGAAATGTCTGACGTGCACTGTATCCAAACTCGAACACTGTTCAAATTGGCTCTGAACACTATGGGACTTAACAGCTGTGGTCATCAGTCCCCTAGAACGTAGAACTACTTAAACCTAACTAACCTAAGGACATCACACACATCCATGCCCGAGGCAGGATTCGAACCTGCGACCGTAGCGGCTGCGCGGTACCAGACTGTAGCGCCTAGAACCGCTCGGCCACCCCGGCCGGCTCAAATATTATAGAACGCACATTTTCGCGATGTCGCATGCTTTTTCAAACCTTAGTTTAGCGGCGGCATTGGTGTAGGCTCAGAAGCGGGCGATCACCGCGACCGGCAGGCGTCTGGCCGGGTAATCGGCTTGCGGGGCGGAGCGGCCGTTTAGCTAGGCGGCGCTTGCCCGGCTTCCGACGCCCTGCAAATGGCCGCGACACGGCGGCGAGGCCTCTGCTCGGCTCACCTGCCACCGCCGTTTACCACCGGCGGTGGGTCACGTCCTCGCGCAGATAAATTAAGCGGCCAGAATAACTTCGGACGTACCCTAGGGAACGGTTATTCACAATTACTTTCCACGATATTCTGTGTTACTCAGTTCCTAAAAATGGTTCAAATGGCTCTGAGCACTATGGGACTCAACTTCTGAGGTCATTAGTCCCCTAGAACTTAGAACTAGTTAAACCTAACTAACCTAAGGACATCACACACATCCATGCCCGAGGCAGGATTCGAACCTGCGACCGTAGCGGTCTTGCGGTTCCAGACTGCAGCGCCTTTAACCGCACGGCCACTTCGGCCGGAATCAGTTCCTATTGCAGGCTTCTTTAGAGGGGACTTAATAGAAAAGATTTTGAAAAGGAGCCCATATTGGGAAATGTACTGTTTGGACATTAAATACGTTTGATGATCGGATTACTTTCCAGTGTCCCGCTTCACGGCATGCACGCTACGGAGACAACGATCACTGACATGTGTATTCTACAGGAGCTCCCGGCATGGGCAGTGCCTTGGGTATTCGTCGTGGGGTTCTCTTCTGCTTGGCGAAACATTTCCTCTTCAAAGATGATAGTGCAGCGCGTCCGTGGAGCACCACAGTCAACATTCTCACTTGCAAACTTAACGGACCACGCGGGTTAGCCGAGCAGTCTAGGGCGCTTTGTCACGGTCCGCGCGGTTCCCGTCGTCGGAGGTTCGAATCCTCCCTCGGACAATGGTGTATGTCCTTAGCGTAAGTTAGATTAAGTAGTGCGTAAGCTTAGGGACAGATGACCTCTGCAGTTTGGTCCCATAAGACGTCTATCGCTTGCACCTTGTCCCGCAGTTACGCAGATGCGGCCATGGTTGATCGGATTTGGCATGTTTGGATGTCCTTCCTGCTGCCACCCTGTACCCCCCAGGACGGAAGTAGTGGACCCCAACTGTTTGTATCTAGTGGAATCCATAAAATAGTGTGAATGTGTTCAGATGTCTGCGAGCTGTGTAACTGAGGCGGAACGTGGGAACCAGCCCGGTATTCACCTCGTGGGATGTGAAAAACCGCCTAAAAACCACATCCAGGCTGGCCGGCACACCGGTCCTCGTCGTTAATCCGCCGGATGGATTCGATCCGTGGCCGGCGCGCCTACACGAGTCCAGGAAGCAGCGCGTTAGAGCTCTCGGCTACCCTCGCGTGTCAGTTTGGTCCCATAAGACCTTACCAAGCATGGGATACCTCCTTATATCGTATCGGACCTCCTTTTTCCCGGCGTAGTGCAGCAGCTCGACGTGACATGGACTCAACAAGCTATTGGAAGTCCCCTGCAGGGATATTGAGCAATGTTGCATCTATAGCCATCCATAACTGCGAAAGTGTCGCCGGTGCAGGATTATGTGTACGAACTGACCTCTCGATTATTGCCCACAGATATTTGATGGGATTCGTGTCGGAGCGTCTGGATGGCCAAATCATTCGCTGGAGTAGTCGAGAATGTTCTTCAAACCAATCGCGAACGATAGTGAGCTGGTGACACAAAAAAGCTGTTCGCGAATAAGTTCATGAATGGCTGGAAATGGTCTCCAAGTAGTCGAACATAACCGTTTCCAGTCAATGATTGGTTTAGTTGGACCCAAGACCCAGTCCATTCCATGTAAACACGAGCCCCCACCATTATTCAGTCACCAACAGCTTGTACAGTGCCCAGTTGACAACTTCCGTTCATGTCTTCGTGAGGTCTGTGCCACACTCGAACCCTACCATCAGCTCTTAGCAACTGAAATCGGGATTCATGTGACCAGTCCGCGGTTTTCGAGTCGTCTAAGGTCCAACCGAAATGGTCACGAGCCCTTTGGAGAGGCGCTTGAGGCGACGTCGTGCTGTTAGCAAAGGCACTCGCGTCGGTCGTCTACTGCCATAGCCCCTTAAGGCCAGCTTTCGCGCCACTGTCCTAAGGGACACGTTAGTCTTACATTCCACGTAGATTTCTGTAGTTATTCCACGCAGTGTTGCTTGTCTGTTAGCACTGACAACTCTACGCAAACGCCACTGCTCTCGGTCATTAAGTGAAGGCGTTGTCCGCGGTCAGAGGTAATGCCTGAAATTCGGTATTCTCGGCACACTCTCGACAGTGCGGATCTCAGAATTTTGAATACCCAAGCGAATTCCGAAATGGAATGTCGCATGCGTCTAGCTCCAACTACCACTCCGCGTTCAAAGACTGTTAATTCCTGTCGAGCGGCCATGTTACGTCGGAAACATTTTCACATGAATCGCCTGAATACAAATGACTGCTCCGCCAGTACCTTTGGTACGCGATACTACCACCATATGTATACATGCATATCGCTATCCCATGACTTTCGGCACCTCAGCAGGCGAAATGGTGTGATATGAAACGAGAAGGTGCTCGGCAAGATCGACGAAGAGAGGAACGTGTGAAAAACAGTGACAAGAAGAACGGACAGCTTGATAGGAAACGTGTTAACATATTGGGGAATAACTTCCCTGGCACTAGACGGAGCTGCACAGAGTAAGAACAATAGGGGAGGATAGAGATTGGAATACATCCAACAAACAAGAGAGAACTAAGGTTAGGAGAGCTACTCCGAGATAAAAGAGACTGCCACAGGAGTGTGCCGTATACAAGGAGTCAGGAGACTAGCGAAAAAAAAGGATACTTACGAGGACCGCCGTCAACGGTGAACTTATGAATGAGCACACGCTCGAAGCTGCTTGTAGTAAAGTATTAACACAAAGTAAGAGCCCACTATAAATGACGTCATTCATTAATTTTAAAACAAACAGAACTCCAAACCAGTTGCGAAATGACTGTACGCTGTACAGGGTGTGTTTCCTACAGGTCGTCAGGCACATTTTCTCTGGCCTTTCGGCACATATTTGCAGTTCAGTTTTTGTAACGTGTAGCTGGAATTAGATCAAACAAGTGGTGTTTATCACGTCTTTCATGCAACGCTCAATGCGGACGGAAAGCGTCGGTTTGTTTCCTGACACGAACAAAATGACTTTTAAAGCGGAATTTTGCGTGCTCATTCGATAGAGGTACTCCTAATTAATCTAGTGCGATATTCGTTTATTCGAAATGTATTAACAGGGACAGTAAACACGAAGAATAACTGGTATTCTAGCAGTGTTTAAACAGCGCTGCGTGTTTCTCGGTAGCGGTCAGTGGGGATCAAGGCACTGCTGAAGCACTCGTTGTTCTTCGCGTTTTACTGTCCCTGTTAATACATATCGATAAAACGAATATCGCAATAGATTAATTAGGAGTCGCTCTATCGAATAAGCACGTAAAATTCCGCTTTAAAAATCATTTTGTTCGTACCGAGAAACAAACCGACGTTTTCCGTCGGCACTGGGGGATGAGGAGGAGGACATTCGTGTTTAACGTCTCATCGACAATGGGGTCGTTAGAGACGGAGCACAAGCTCGGATTAGGGAAGGATGGAGAAGGGAAGCGGCTTTGCCCTTTCGAAGGAACCATCCCGGTATTTCCCTTAATCGATTTAAGGAAATCACTTAAAACCTGAATCAGGATGGCCAGACGCCGGCTTGAACCGACGTCCTCCAGAATGCGAATCCAGTATGATAACAACTGTACTATCTCTCGCGGTGAAAGCACTGGGCGTCGCATGAAAGATCTGACGAGCAGTATTTGTTTGAGCTAACTCCAGCCACACTTTAGAAAAACTAAATTGCCAATATCTCCCGAAATGACAGAGAAAATGCGCCTGACGAATCTTTGCAGAGCCACTGTTTATACACTATTGGCCATTAAAATTGCTACACCAAGAAGAAATGCACATGATGAACGGGTATTCATTGGACAAATATATTATACTAGAACTGACATGTGATAACATTTTCACGCAATTTGGGGCATAGATCCTGAGAAATCAGTACCCAGTACAACCACCTCTGGCCGTAATAACGGCCTTGATACGCCTGGGCATTGAGTCAAACAGAGCTTGGATGGCGTGTACAGGTACAGCTGCCCATGCAGCTTCAACACGATACCACAGTTCATCAAGAGTAGTGACTGGCGTATTGTGATGAGCCAGTTGCACGGCCACCACTGACCAGACGTTTTCAATTGGTGACAGATCTGGAGAATGTGCTGGCCAGGGCAGCAGTCGAACATTTTCTGTATCCAGAAATGCCCGTACGGGACCTGCAACATGCGGTCGTGCATTGTCCTGCTGAAACGTAGGATTTCACAGGGATCGAATGAAGGGTAGAGCCACGGGTCGTAACACATCGGAAATGTAACGTCCACTGTTCAAAGTGCCGTCAATGCGAACAAGAGGTGACCGAGACGTGTAACCAATGGCACCCCATACCATCACGTCGGGTGATACGCCAGTATGGCGATGACGAATACTCGGTTCCAATGTGCGTTCACCGCGATGTCGCCAAACACGGATGCGACCATCATGATGCTGTAAACAGAACCTGAATTCATCCGAAAAAACGACGTTTTGCCATTCGTGCACCCAGGTTCGTCGTTGAGTACACCATACCAGGCGCTCCTGTCTGTCATGCAGCGTCAAGGGTAACCGTAGCCATGGTCTCCGAGCTGATAGTCGATGCTGCTGCAAACGTCGTCGAACTGTTCGTGCAGATGGTTGTTGTCTTGCAGCAAACGTCCCCATCTGGTGACTCAGGGATCGAGACGTGGCTGCATGATCCGTAACAGCCATGCGGATAAGATGCCTGTCATCTCGACTGGTAGTGATACGAGGCCGTTGGGATCCAGCACGCCGTTCCGTATTACCCTCCTGAACCCACCGATTCCATATTCTGCTAACAGTCATTGGATCTCGATCAACGCGAGCCCCAATGTCGCGATACGATATACTGCAGTCGCGATAGGCTACAATCCGACCTTTATCAAAGTCGGAAACGTGATGGGTCGCTTTTCTCCTCCTTACACGAGGCATCACAACAACGTTTCACCAGGCAACGCCGGTCAACTGCTGTTTGTGTATGACAAATCGGTTGGAAACTTTCCTCATGTCAGCACGCAGTAGGTGTCGCCACCGGCGGCAACCTTGTGTGAATGCTCTGAAAAGCTAATCATTTGCATATCACAGCATCTTCTTGCTGTCGGTTAAATTTCGCGCCTGTAGCACGTCATCTTCGTACTGTAACTTGCTGAGAAATGGAGAGAACCGTGGCCAGAAGAGTCACGATAGCGCAGATTTGGCTTGTAATTTTTTAGTATTCTGAAAATTTTGCGGCCATTATGTGGGATTAATAGCGCGACTTATCGGTACGGCGGTGGCGGGGAGACGACGCGGCTCCTACGGCGGCAAGAGCTCGCGTGACCTCCAAGCCCAGAGTGACTTAACCCTTGGCTGAGTCGACGGCGGCAGCTGGCGCCGTTCCTAATGGCCGAGCGAACCGCGCCGAACATAATCCGCTGCCAGGCAGTCTCCACAGAATCTGCCTGGACGTCATCGGCCCACGCCTCTTCGATCGGCGACCGTTTTAGGACTAAAGTGGGCGACCCAGTACTCTTCCCCTTGGTCGCCCTCTCTAAATAAAGGTCTCGAGCACAGACAGAGTATACAAGATCGATTGCGTCGGAGTTAATTATTCGTGGCGCCCTCCGCGCTCTGTAATCGTAACTAAATGTGGACTGGACGCCATTAGTGCAAGCGTAACAGCCACGGAAGAGAGAAGTCGTTCCGGATACAGCTGGGGGCCTCGGTTCTTGTAGCCGTTTGTGGACGAGGTCAATAGCGGCTTGTCGGGAATGCACTGCAGATGGGCCGGCGGCCCCGTGGAACAGCTGGGGCTGGGGAATGCGGTGCCAGCATTCAGTTGCGTCTTGTTACACGATTCTTTTGGACAGTGGTGTCATCTGAGGTGTCGACTCATACAAAGCACCACAAAAAATTGTTAACGTAGGAAACGTTTATGGGCTGCTATTTTTTCTCATTTCGAGCTCGTTGCCAATACGCTAATTCTATGGCTATGGAAATTTTCTTATCAGTGCTACTGGTTCCGGAATATGTCACCCATCTTCAAGCGTATACGCAGAATTGTGTTAGATCTTAACCCAAACAGACAGGTTAATAGTCATACAAATGCGTTTGGGAAAATATCTAACACAGTTGTTTGTAGCTGGAATAAGGCATTTAGAAATCGATTGTGTTGGTACAGACATTTGAACAGCTGCAGAAGTGATAAATCGACAGTACATTACAAGCGATAAACTATTACCGCGGCAATAAATCCTAGGCATTAAGGGAATACGATTTTTTTTTCTTTTTCAAAATTCTAGCATAACGAGACATGCTCGTTTCTCCCTTTCATTAGCAATTCTCGCTACCACTGCGATCAGCTGTACTAAATACACGTTTCAATACATTATTTTTTGTGTGCTGTTTTTCGATCATTCACGGTGCATCATACAGAGATACATTATGTATCAAGTGCAGAAAGCTTTGCGTAGTAATCACTAACCCAAATTAAATGTTAGCTTATAAGATAGTTTTGTTGCAAGGCTGTTCGTGATATTTTTATTTTAACTTTTCTCGTTGCTAGGAATACAGTAATGGTTCAAATGGCTCTGAGCACTGTGGGACTTAACAGCTATGGTCATCAGTCCTCTAGAACTTAGAACTACTTAAACCTAACTAACCTAAGGACATCACACAACACCCAGTCATCACGAGGCAGAGAAAATCCCTGACCCCGCCGGGAATTGAACCCGGGAACCCGGGCGCGGGAAGCGAGAACGCTACCGCACGACCACGAGCTCCGGACTAGGAATACAGTAAATCTCGTCTTAACTGACATACTATTTCGTAATTATTTCGATAGTGTTATTTATACCTGCATAGGAAGGAAGTAATATTCGAAATACAGAAATACCTGTACACCAAACCGATGTTATTAAACAACAAGAGTTTTAATTTACCACTTGTAATGCATGAATACGGCCACTTACTGTTTAAAAAACAATACAAAGACGAGAGTGTGTCAGAATAATTTAGTGTGAATTGATAATCTAGAAGTAAGTGTTGAAAACAAAGTAAAGATGTCCCCAACCAACAGATTGGTTTGAACACGGCAGTGCTTTGCTTTTAATGGTCCGTCAAGTGACATGCTGCAGTTGTGAAACACTGGACATAACTTCGGGAGGTCAGCTTTACAAGTCCCTGTCCGACCACTCAGATTTAGATTTTCCGTGATTTCCGTAAATCTTATAAGGTGAATACCGAGGGATTCCTTCCGAAAGGCCTCCACCGTTTGGTTTCCATCCCGAGATTCTGCTCCGTCTTTAATGACCTCGTCGTCGACTGTACATTAAGGTCTAATCTCCCTCCCTTTGGCATCATCGTATTGGAAATAGTATGCCCTTTCCTTCCTATTAATTTTGATGTGACTTCTCCAGGTAGTTACAAGGGGACCAGCAGTGCAACTATTTTGTTTCACACATACATATCATTGCTGGAGATAAGTGACACAAAAATTTTTAGACCCACCAGGAGGGCATAAATTAGTAATACGCTTAGTAAATGTAACTCCAACCTGGGTTCAGGAGCCTGGGACAGCGGCTGATCGATGAAATGTGACAGTACTATACCAACAGCTGTTATATTGATATTGTTTTATTAGGCAGCTGGTTTCGTCGTCCCAATCACGTCATCTTCAAGCGCATGAATGACATCAAGTATCACTTGTGCATGTATAAAACAAGGCACCAATACTGGTATCTGTTTCTGTAGATATCTCAACTTCATGAGCATGTATGCTGTTCACATGTGACTGGAACGTCGAAACTGATTGCCTAATAAAACAATATCAATATAACGGCTGTTAGTGTAGTGTTATTACATTTCTTTGGATTTGCAGTCTGACGCTCACGCAAGGCAGATATAAAACTTGTTCAGAAGTTAACATCGAGGTCATTAGAGGAGAAGTACCAGTTCCGTTGAACAACGGCTGGCAATCCCGGGCTTAAAGTGCGTTATAGACGCTACGGAAAAACATGCTTAGAATGAGACGACGGGGTTCGAATTACGCTTGCTTCAAAATACAGTGACGTATTACGCCACTTTCCACGGATATGATCCCATTAATGTTTCACTTGCGTGCTTGCCTGATCCAGCACTATGATCTGCAGCTCGTCGTTGTATTGAATCATAAAGTAGTGAGTCATAAACGCGGCTGCAGCTCCACAGTGCTTTTCTAGGAACGATCCCATTGTATGGCGGTATGGCTAAACCTTCCTCAGACACGTGTGATATCTCACTCAGTATGGACCTAATGGCACGGTGAAGTGTTGATATTATTCGCATGCGCCAAGTCTTGCCTGTGCTAAATCGCATTAAGTCGCATAACGGGTTCTTGGATCAACCATATGTCTTAACTACTGTTTTCGATTGCTAGAAACCTCAACACAAGTTTGATCTACCGAATAACACGGCAGCTCGTGTTATTCAGCAGTTCCTCCCCTTCGTTTACCCGATCTCCCAGTTTGCGTGTGTGCCGAACTGTGAAATCAATGCTAAGCAGAGTTTGTTTTTTTCACGTTTGGATTTTCCCCCCTCTTACTTGTACGTGACTACCGCGGTTGACAGCAAATAAACGTTTACGCGACACTGAATAAATGATACATTTCAAACGTTTTACTTTATTTCCATAATATTTGCCCGATTGCGTTTGCGTGACATCTCGTTTCTGGTTATTCGATACTACAGAAACTGGTTTACATTTCGATACGTCTGCGCCTCTCTCTGTATGCTCATTCACGTGTGTGTGTGTGTGAGAGAGAGAGAGAGAGAGAGAGAGAGAGGCAAATGACTTTTCAGACGACAAAGGGAAAGAAAGGGAATGGGAAAGGATGGGAGATGAAATCAGAGTGGCTGATCGGTGATTGAGTGATGCAGAACTGCCTTTTTTCTGTGGGTAGGCTGTTAGTTAATCACACATTATTCCAAGACGGCTGTGAGAATCAGTTGACTGTGGAAATAAATGTTTCGAGAAAAGCAAGTAGCTAGAAATGAATTGCAATCCTCTGTAACTGGAACAGAGTTACTCTTTAAAATTCACAGATCGTTATCGCCATGAGTGCATGCTGTGATGTTAAAAACAATAATTGCAATAGACAATAAAAAATGAAGCTCAGAGAACTGTTTGCAGGTACTCCAGAGTAAATGAACTGTGGTTGCCAGTGGAGACAGCATAAATTATCGAATTACGGTTCTTTTGCACGGGGGGGGGAGAGGGGGGGGGGATACCGTGTCCACTTGTCGCCCATCCTATCTTCTACAGCACCCGCTCGTTAATGAGTTATTATCACTGCAATAGTGAAGTTTCCCCTGTCTTCTATTAGTGACATTACTAAAGCTCCTTCCAAAAATACATAGATACATGCAGTCAGGCTAGTGACTGGTTTAGTGATCATCCTGAAATACACCATGACTGGCTATAATGTAACGGAACTATCGCGGTAAAACATTTTATTACAAAAACATACATATTTATTTATTGACACCCTCTGTATACTCTCCTCCTCTATCCCTAAAACGCTCCATGCGAATTTTCCAGTGATGGCAACAGTGCTGGTCTTCTTCTGTGAGCACCGTGGGGTCGCGTGCAGCTTTTTGGTTTCAAATGGCTCTCAGCACTATGGGACTTATCTTCTGAGGTCATCAGTCCCCTAGAACTTAGAACTACTTAAACCTAACTAACCTAAGGACATCACACACATCCATGCCCGAGGCAGGATTCGAACCTGCGACCGTAGCGGTCGTGCGGTTCCAGACTGTAGCGACTAGAACCGCTCGGCCACTGCGGCCGGCGTGCAGCTTTATCTTTCACTGCTTCAACGGACTGAAATCTTGTTCCTTTTAATGGAGATTTAAACTTGGGGAATAGATGAAAGTCACATAGTGCTATGTCAGGCGAATAAGGTGGGTCATCTAACACTGGGATGCTTTGGTCCGCTAGAAACTTCTTTACGGACAACGCGGTATGACCCGGTGCGTTGTCTTGATGCAGAACCCCTGATTTGTTCATCCACAATTCGAGTCGTTTTTTCTTAGTTTCTCACGGAACTGAGGAAGAAGCTCAAATTAGTAATGTTGAATAATAGTTTGACCTTGAGGAACCCAGTGAAGATATACAATTACATGAATATCTAAAAAAACAATCATCATCGTTTTGAATCTCGATTTGCTCATAAGAGCTGAAGTTTTGCTCTTCCAGTACATGGACTGGCCCTTACTTTCTGGATCATAAGCGAAAAACGGGGATTCGTCACATTTTATTACTCATTTTAGTAGATTAGGATCATTTTCAGTGGTATTTAAAGAGTCAATAAAAAATGTTCGCCAGTTCGTTTCGTTCGATCGTGCGAATTTTCGGCGCCAGTTTTGCACAAATTTTTCATGTTAAATTGACTATGTAAAATTCCGTGCATTACGCATTCCTTGTGAATTCCTAAAGTTCCACAAGTCGATCAAATACTCAGCCGACGGTCAGATCACCCACTTTTTCGATATTTTCATCCGCTTCTGAAGGGCGTCCCAGGTGTGTCATCGAAGACGTTTTCTCCGCCTTCTTAGAAACACTCGAACCACACAGAAACTTGCGTGCGTGATAAACAGTCTTTGCCATACACTTCTTTTGATAAAAGATAAGTTTCACTAGCAATTTTTACAAGCTTCGTGTGGAACTACACGACATTCATTGCTGTATTATTATGTTTTTCATTTTTCCAGCAAAAAAGTAACAACTGCTTCACAAAAGATTGCCACAGGCACAGTTGTCTGCAGACACCAAAGATGCAGCATTTGACTGAAAAGGCTTTCGCGCTTCGCAGCTGTTGGTGATAGCATATCCCTTTATTTTATAGCCACATCTCTTACAGCTAGTCACATTTAAATACAGTTCTCTTCAAGTACTTCTTTATTTAACAGTTGGTACTTTCACCCACATGAACAGTCGGTGATGTACCAGCCATTTTAAAAAGGACTGCATGCAATGTGCGCGCGTTTGCGTTCTTGAGTTTGCCCTGGATCGGAAAGGAATAAAGAAGAATCTTAGTCTCAGATATTGAAATAAACAACTTTTTTGTTTTGTTCAGAATTACCAGAAGGTACAGTGCAGTTCCGCAGCTTTAAACGTTTACAAAAATGAAGTGGCAACTCCAGTAATACTGTATTCTGTACATACATGTGTCTTTCGGACATGTCAGAAAGAACAGACACCATTCTGATCCAGTAATGCCCGCTTACAGTTAATGCATGTAATTTCTTTGTGTCTTCTATTCTATACATTTTGGAACTAAACTAAGGAAGATAAGTACAACTGGTGGTGCTGCTTCATTATTATTATTATTATTGTGTTAGAAAAGGAAATTTTGTGGAATGTATAGCGAATTTCCTCCGAAAGATGTGTATTAGAGCGTTTTGAGTTACTAATGATAAATTGTAATTCAGTGAAATAGTACTTTACCATTTTCATCAAAATTGTGAAGTTCAGCAATCATTTCTCTGGAACTGTGAGTCAAAATTAGACAGTGTTTCCGTTTCCCATTTTCTTTACCTTGACGATGACGCCAAAGGAAAATAAAAACGTGTGAAGCTTTTCTCAACATGAAGTCTGTTTCGAACACTACAGAGCTTTACTAGGCACGGTCGTATTATTGGAGGTGGTATGCCCTCGCCTTCTTCCGAGCTTTGGACTGCCACCCAGCCATTTGTAGGCGGGCCTGTAGTTTGACGCGGTGCATTTTCACGTCAACAAACACTGCCAGACGTAAAAGTAGTGGTAAGTGACAGATAAAAATTCTAGCTCTATTAAAATATCTATTCAACAAGAAGAACTACACGCTGTGTACATTTTAGTATTATCAGTCTTTATGATTATTTATGTTGTCATTAATTTCTTTCTGTATAGTGCCGAACTTCATCATCGATTTTTCCCATCCAAAAGCCGTCAGAAAAGTTTGTTCTTTATTCTGTTTGCCGTCTCCTACAACTTTTCCTCGTTACTATTTCCTTTACCAATCCAACATATTGTGAAACCTGTTTTTACGACCCGATCCTCACTGTGGTAAGGTTTTTCCATGCACTTCTTTCTTCACATTTTCTTTCTACAGGTGTTCATTTCATATCTGTGATATCTTTTGCAGGAAATATCTGGTTGTTTTTTTTCTGATATTTTCCAGCTACCGACGTGGTTCAGACGTGCAGTTCCTCCTTTATCAGTTCCTGCGCAGAGGCCAGCGGTAATTGTCTTCTTGTCAAGAGACTTCCTTTCCCTGTGTCGTCATAATCTTTGTCTTAAAAAAAAAAAAAAAAAAAAAAAAATGGCTCTGAGCACCATGGGACTCAACTTCTGAGGTCATTAGTCCCCTACAACTTAGAACTAGTTAAACCTAACTAACCTAAGGACATCACACACATCCATGCCCGAGGCAGGATTCGAACCTGCGACCGTAGCGGTCTCGCGGTTTTAGACTGCAGCGCCTAGAATCGCACGGCCACATCGGCCGGCCTTTGCCTTCATTTCGTGCTACATTACTCCTGAGGTATCCGATGTCTTACAGTATTTCTACTGCACTTTCACGCAGTTATCGTGCCCAGTGGGTCGAATCCTTGTTCTGCTATATTTAATTTTCGCTTCTGCAGCTAGACAAAAGTTATGTAGAGACTGCTAGAATGTTTTTACTTTGTAGCTGGGGGAAAGAGATATTCCGATGTGCTCCTAAAACCATACTATCTGAGAGCAAGCCTGCGTATAAATTTTGCATTTTCACTACGTAGATAGTATTATTTAAGCTTTGTAACTTTAATCAAGTAGACCTACGGTAGTGGGAAATTAGAGTTCAAAATAAATATCGTTCTGACATATATCTTCCATAGTATCTTAATTGTCGTTACTAGTTAAACTACCAAGACGACAGAACTGTTTTCATATTATAACATTCAATAGTTTTAACAGAAAATTTCTGTTACTTAAAATCTCTCTACAGTTTTAAATTAACTCCCGCTTTCTCACAACAAAACGTAACGTTAAAGTTTGCCTCTGTGGCTCGTATATGATGCTGCCATGCATTCACTTAAAAGACCTCTGTAACGTACAGATGTCGTTCCTACAAGAAGATGAAAGTTTGGTTTGTGTCTGTTTGAACAAGTGGAAATTATATTCTTTCCACGACGACACTTATGAATTCTATGTAAAGCGTTTCAGTCTGTGTCACAAGGAACGGTCAAGTTCAGCACATTCTGCGACGACTTTAACATTTTTTCCGCTTTAGGTGCTGGTAATTTCCGTGGACAGTTTCAAATTTCTCCTTGCACACGTTTATTTTCGCTTTCCTACTGACCCACAGTTAATCAGTATAATGTCTATGTCTACAACATTTACCAGTACTATAGTATTTGTAATCTCTGCTAAAGAAAAACTCCGTACTGGTTGCAAGCATTATTCCCTCCCATTGGTCGCTCGTAGAGTAGCGTGGTGGCAAGCCCTCGTTCACGTGAGCCAGCTGCAGCTATTTGCGTAATGGGCGCCGTGTGGACCTGCGCAAATTAATATGGCAGCGGTCATGCTATCTGCCACGTGCCTCTCATATGGAAATAACCCAGATTACTTCCTAACAAGCGGCGTCAGCCGTAGCTTATTCACAGCTTAACTGGTGGAGCCTGTAAGTGGAGGTTTGCCATTTTGATTCGCTTTCCTGGTGCCTAGTTAGCTGTTGTTGTTGCTGTCTGTAACACGGAGACTGGTTTTAAGCATGTTTCCACGGTAGTCCAGCCTGTACAAGTCTCTTCATCTCTACGCAAATACTGCAACCTTCATTTGTTTTTTGAACCTGCTTACTCGGAGTATCTCCCGTCAACCTACGTCTGATTTAGCCAACTAGTGCCACAAACCACCCGATTCGATTCAGTACCTCTCCATCAGTTATCCAATCTACCCATATGATCTTCAGCATACTCCTGTAACACTGTATTTCAAAAATTTATACTCTCTTTCTGTCTCTATTGTATAATGTCCACATTTCAAGTCCATGAAAGACTACACCCAGGGCAGCGAAGACTTCGTAAAAGTTTAATTTTTATCTCATGTTACGAGGTTTTCCTTTTTCAGAAACTCCTTTCTTGATATTTACAGTCGGTGTTTTACATCCTCTACACTTGTTCTTACGTCAGTTATTTTTCTGTCCAAATACACTTCTTTGAGCCTTTCATTTTTTAATCTAATTTCCCCAACATCATATGATTTAATTCTTCCGTCGTTTTATTTTTATAGATGTTCCTCTTATGACTTCGTTTCAGGACACTGTCCATTTCGTTCAACTAATCTTTTAAATATCGTTTTCTGTCCCCTACACAATTATAATCGTATGTCATTTGAAAAACTTAAATTTTTTTTTCCAAATGTTTCCTTGACTTCCTTTACTGTTTCTGTTCATACAGATTGAAAAAGTGGTCGTTTGGGTGGTGGTGGGAGGGTGGTGGGGGGGGGGGGGGAAATAGACTACAGCCCTCTCTCTCCCTCTCTTAATTGAACACCAAGCATGAAAGGAAATTATCTTCCACCCACACGCCGGTAATGAATTTACAAAACTCGACATGTTGTTGCCTATCGTCGATGTGAAAGGCCTGAACAAATTGAATCCTGTATGGCTAGAAACACAAACATAGTCACAAAACACAACAGACAGAGACTCGATGGATGTCTAACTCTTAGCCTGTAACTTCGTCCAAAACACTGTTGAATACACTGTACGTCTTCCACGAACATACCGAGGCGACGTGGAGTTTTCCCCTGACGTAAACGAACATTATCTTAAAACTGCAGGTGCCATCGTAGAATGGTTCGAGCGGTAAGGGGCGCATCAGCTGTGCTCTGGACGAAAATGACGCTGCACAGTGGTAACTGAATTGCGCCTCTTCAAACAAAGAACGTAAAACACCTTTGGCTGCTTTTACCGCCAACTGGACTCGACGCATATTGGATGATGAAGGAGTGGGTGTAGATTCTGCGTCTGGTTTGGTTTGAGGCTGTAGGTTTATGCGACGGAAATGAGATATATTGCCTGTCGCAGTGTCCCTATTAGCAGATAAAAACAACCTCACCTTCAAATCTTCTGTTGCTTGGACCATGGAGACATCAGCATTCATCACCTACTGCAGGGCATTCTTTTGTCTGGATAAATCACTTAATGAACGAAAGAGACAGGGGAAAACTGCATACCAGCAACAGACAGTGATTTGAAATTAAATCAGATATGTTCAGATTATAAACTCACAAATGCAAGGCAGTTTGTCACAAAGAATGGAATTTAGCCAATCCGTAATTTTGGACTATTGACGAACTGCCGCTTTCTGTAGGACAACATAAATGTACAAGAAGAATAATAAGAATCAGATGAGAAACAACAATAACTCATATAGTCCCTACAGAGAGTAATAGCCGGAAAAACTTAAATTAGTTTTGGGAATTGAGAATCACGAAAATAAGTAGTTATCCATGAGGAGTAAAGTTATAGGAACACATAGACAGGGCAAAAGCGTCAAGCTTACCACCTTAACATCGATGGAACCATTTGCTGGTTCCTCGCGGTGCAAATAGCGTATTTACGTCCTCATCACGGCCGAAGTTGCCATGAGTGTTCTGCTGCGAAACATCTTCACTACAGCTGACTGAAAATATACGTAGTTTCATCCAAAGTGCTGGAAGCCAACAAACCAACAATAAAATGGCAACCCCTACACTACTACTAATAATGAAGTGAAACCGACCAAGAACTGCAACGAAATAGGGCTCCGAGAACGTCTATCCGTACTTTTGTAATCTCAGATGCAGCGTAGCAGCGAGTCTCCTTAGACAGGAAACGCTCCGTATAGTTAACTTGACCGATGGTGGCAATATAAATGGTTCCTGTTTCTCTCGGGTGGAGGAAAATTCGAATGGGGGTGGGCCTAATATTTTTATGTGTCGTCGTGGCTGAAGCTTGAATTTGAATGTAACGATCCTGAACGTCTATAGAGTCCACCATGTTGTGAATTTTCTCACTTAGTTGATTGGCGAACAAGAAAAATGATACGCACACACCATTTGATGGTCCTCTACACGGGCAAGGTATCGGTGCTTTCAGATGGGCGGGAAAAATTGATTTTAATCCTTAAGTCGAATGATCAGTTTCATCGGTCTTTTAATTAATTTATTTCTAGTCCCTTGACGATTGTCATTGAACTCGAGACTACCTAAGCTATACGAACCGGCATTTGGAAACGTGATTTTAATTTAATTCAGCGCTCTCTGAAGGGGACTGTTTTGGATAGCTGTTGATTGTTCTTCACGTGCTCTGTACATCTCAGAGGTTACACTGGATGGCCAGTAACGGAGATTGTCGCCTTGCTAAACTTCCAGTTTCAATGCGTGAGTTTAAATGTACTCCAAGCCTTTACCTTGCATGCTGCTTTTCCTTCAACATATACAGGGCACATCGGGTATAAGTGCAGATATTTTTGCATGTGGTACCTTGATATGTATACACATCATTGTGTTGGTGTTTCTTCTCAGCATCGAACGGTTTTCCTACCAATGCGTCACAAATTTTACATGATGTTTTCTGCCTGGCTGTACAAAGTGGACGACACCTGGCAGACTATCCACCTAGTGTCCTCGCGTCCACATTTCAATACCTAACACTTTGCTCGGGGGAGAATTAACATTAATGGCTCGCTTGTGGCACGAGAACTTGAAGGTGCTACACGACCTGAAACATACAGTTATAGGCTGCAAAAGACGTAAATACTGATGTAATATTGTTTTGGTCACCGTCGTCAGTCACCAGTAGAAACCTCTGCAGGTATAACCTATTTTCAGTTATGTAGTCTACGCACGTTACGTTTGTTTGGTGCCTGAATCGTTTAGAAAGGCGAGCGCACGTCTCTATTTGCGTCCTCACTACAAGACTGCCACACAAAAGCTAGAGCAAATTCATCCTCCGTTGGCGACTGGTGAAAATGACTCGGCATCAGACACATATTTTATCACATTGAGAACCTAATCGATTACAAAAGATACGAAACAGAAAATTATCCCTTAAAATACTACATACTGTGCCTAAAAGCAGAATCATGAATATTCTAGAAGAAATAGAGATTTACAATTGTATTAAAATCGTCCCAATGACCTACTTAATGATCAAACTGATTTAAAAAATAAAAGACTTTTAGATAATTTCCAGTCCGTTTTATGTACAAATGATTGATTGTAAAATGGCTTACAGGCGCAATACCTTGACATCTGATGGGAGCTTACCACCCTGACATTTTGTATAGACATGCGCGTAAACGAGGTATTTAAAAACAAAAAACAAAAAAATTGGTAGATATTTCAAAATTAATTTACTAACTGTACATTACTTACATTCTGTCAGAATATAAAATTATATACAGCCTTTTGACTGTGAGGTGAGAGTCCCACAAGATCCGATGAGTACGACACTTATTAGATCGTAATATGTTGTTAAATGATTGCTTCATTATGTATATACACCGTGTGCTTCACTTTTGTATTTAGGTAACTTTTGCAGTGTTACTTGAAAATGGCCATAAGACCGAATTTGCAATCGTAATAATAAATATTTTATACAGTCAACGGTGACAATTATGTCTTTTAAGAAATATTATATGACTGTGAATCCCAACCATGAGAAGTTAATCAAGAAAATTATGTGCAGCGCCACTGAATCAAAGAAACTGAACGCATTTCGTTACATCCCAGCGGGACAGCGCTCAGATAGGTTCTGTTGCGAGGTGATAATTTTGCTCTGAAGTTCCTGCAGCTGCAGCTCGGAAAGGAAATACGGGGAAGAGCCGTTGCGTCCCGGCCGGCCGGACCCTGTGCTCATATTTAGCGTCGCGATGACTCACCTGTGCGGCGCTAATTGCCGGCGACGTACGGCGGCGCGGGATTTGTGCGCGGGGCGGGAGAGTAATCCCCCAGACCGGCGCAGGCGCTTCCCACATCCGCTTATTTGGCCGCTCGCCGTGGGACCTCCTCCCGTCTGCCAAGCCGGCGTCTACTACTGCTTATAATGCCTTATGCGGCTCTCGGAAGCGCGCCTGCCACTTGCCCGCAACTGCAGCTATTACCTCTCCTCAAGCCAACGTTGCTTCTGTCCTCTCGTCCATTCATTTAATGTACCTCGGCGGTAGTGTAAATCTGCAGCAAACGCGAACCCCCTTTTGTTTCCTTACTTGGCTTTCATCGTAATAGCGTCGGCCGTTTGATACACACAGGCTTTCCTCGCGACACGGTCTCCAGCGACACGCGTTCGTGCTGCTCCCACATACCTTCTTACATCATCTGTCCACTGGGCAGGATTTACCCATAGGTCAGATACACCTGGGCATAGTGTGCCGAGAGCCATAGACTGGCATATGTATTTTCGATAGACTTAGTGTCAAGAAAAAAAAAAAAAAAAAAAAAAAACTTGCAATTCCGTTTGGTGGAATTGGAGATATGAAACGTCCCCTTAGAAAAATTATTGAATTACTGTGCTGGTAAACCCCTTGGGTTATTTGATTTTCAAACAGCTGAGCAGAACTGAACGTACTCAGACATTTCGCTCTTTACTTATTCTGATCAACACTAAACTGACACACACCGCCGGCCGCGGTGGTCTAGCGGTTCTAGGCGCTCAGTCCGGAGCCGCGCGAACGCTACGGTCGCAGGTTCGAATCCTGCCTCGGGCATGGATGTGTGTGATGTCCTTAGGTTAGTTAGGTTTAAGTAGTTCTAAGTTCTAGGGGACTGATGACCACAGATGTTAAGTCCCATAGTGCTCAGAGCCATTTGAACCATTTGAAACTGACACACAATATTTTTAGCGCAACGCAATCTGACTTTCAATAATGCCTACAAAAGAATGGCCCTGACTAACATTAACCTATACCTTTCACAAATCACTTACCTCACAAAAATCTTCGCTCCACTACCGTCATGTTGCAAATTCTTAATAAAGTGTTGGACGCGTTCGATGTTAGCGGCTTGTCTCCAGACATATTGTCTGCGATTATCGGGGTAAAAACAGAGCCGAGTTTCATCGTTTAAAAACACCCGCTGCCATTCCTGGGGCGTCCGTTCTGAATGATTTCCATTGTGTCGTGGTGTTCACCATGGTCGACGGGAACGGAGATTCACTTCAGGCAATCGTCTTCTAACAGTCTGATGCGATACATGATGTCCTGTAGCCTATCGAATGCCGATTTCAGTTCTGGACCATTCGGCCCACAGTTCCTTTGACTTAGAAATCGTAAATATCGATCATCATATGCACCTGTCGAACGTTGAAGGTCTGTGCGGCATAGATCGTCAACACTATCTAACAATTGAAGCCGATTCCATGTACGCACCACGCTACTTCGATTGCGGTGTACACGATGAGCAGCTTCTCTGGCAAGCGTTGTGCGCGTGCTGTGATGATGCGAATGCCAACATTGGTCGCGACTGGCCTCCGTGACACGATAAATGTTCACTCTGCTGTTCCACAGAAGTCTCTAGTGCGGCCTACTCGTGCTTCCGTTTCAGCTAAAATGTTGTTGTTGTGGTGGTCTTCACTCCTGAGACTGGATTGATGCAGCTCTCCATGCTACTCTATCCTGTGCAAGCTTCTTCATCTCCCAGTACTTACGGCAACCTACATCCTTCTGAATCTGCTTAGTGTATTCATCTTTTGGTCTCCCTCTACGATTTTTACCCTCCACGCTGCTCTCCTATGCTAAATTTGTCATCCCTTGATGCCTCAGAACATGCCCTACCAACCGGTCTCTTCTTCTTGTCAAGTTGTGCCACAAACTCCTCTTCTCCCCAATTCTATTCAATACCTCGTCATTCGTTATGTGATCTACCCATCTAATCTTCAGCATTCTTCTGTAGCACCACATTTCAAAAGCTTATATTCTCTCCTTGTCCAAACTATTGATCGTCCATGTTTCACTTCCATACATGGCTACACTCCATACAAATACTTTCAGAAACGAATTCCTGACACTTAATTCTATACTTGATGTTAACAAATTTCTCTTCCTTAGAAACTCTTTCCTTGCCATTGCCAGTCTACATTTTATATCCTCTCTACTTCGACCATTATCAGTTATTTTGTTCCCCAAATAGCAAAACTCCTTTACTGCTTTAAGTGTATCACTTCCTAATCTAATTCCCTCAGTATCACCCGACTTAATTCGACTACATTCCATTATCCTCGTTTTGCTTTTGTTGATTTTCATCTTATACCCTCCTTTCATGACACTGTCCATTCCGTTCAACTGCTCTTCCAAGTCCTTTGCTGTCTCTGACAGAATTACAATGTCATCGGCGAACCTCAAAGTTTTTACTTCTTCTCCATGCATTTTAATACCTACTCCGAATTTTTCTTTTGTTTCCTTTACTGCTTGCTCAATATACAGATTGAATAGCATCGGAGCCGGCCGAAGTGGCCGTGCGGTTAAAGGCGCTGCAGTCTGGAACCGCAAGACCGCTACGGTCGCAGGTTCGAATCCTGCCTCGGGCATGGATGTTTGTGATGTCCTTAGGTTAGTTAGGTTTAACTAGTTCTAAGTTCTAGGGGACTAATGACCTCAGCAGTTGAGTCCCATAGTGCTCAGAGCCATTTGAATAGCATCGGGCAGAGGCTACAATCCTGTCTCACTCCCTTCCCAACCGCTGCTTCCCTTTCATGCCCCTCGACTCTTATAACTGCCATCTGGTTTCTGTAGAAATTGTAAATAGCCTTTCGCTCCCTGTATTTTACCCCTGCCACCTACAGAATTTGAAAGAGAGTATTCCAGCCAACATTGTCAAAAGCTTTCTCTAAGTCTACAAATGCTAGAAACGTAGGTTTGCCTTTCCTTAATATATTTTCTAAGATAAGTCGTAGGGTCAGTATTGCCTCACGTCTTCCAACATTTCTACGGAATCCAACCTGATCTTCCCCGAGGTCGGCTTCTACCAGTTTTTCCATTCGTCTGTAAAGAATTCGCGTTAGTATTTTGCAGCTGTGGCTTATTAAACTGATAGCTAAAATACTGCAATCCATTCGAGTGCGGCGTTCTATCCGTAGGCATCACCCGTTCTAACTGTTACTAATACAAACGTCAGGGGTGTGACGTTTTGACCGGTACAGTAACAATCAACTGCACGACATGTCGTGGCTACGCAAAACTCTTGATCATCTGTGTATACACTGACGGAAAAAATCGATGCACAAAGAAGGAGTTGTGCGACATAAACGAAAGTTGATTGGCAAGTTTCTACATCTGAAAGATGATGTCTATTCTAATTCCGCGCCAGTCGCATAAAGCTGGAGCTAGTAGCGCCACTGTGAGAATGCAAATCAGTTTTGCTTTAAATACGTGCTTTAACTGTTGTAAGCGTTAGTTCAAAAAATGGTTCAAATGGCTGTGAGCACTATGGGGCTTAACATTTGAGGTCATCAGACGCCTAGACTTAGACCTAGTTAAACCTAAATAACCTAAGTACCTCATACACCTCCATGGCCGGCCGAAGTGGCCGTGCGGTTAAAGGCGCTGCAGCCTGGAACCGCAAGACCGCTACGGTCGCAGGTTCGAATCCTGCCTCGGGCATGGATGTTTGTGATGTCCTTAGGTTAGTTAGGTTTAACTAGTTCTAAGTTCTAGGGGACTAATGACCTCAGCAGTTGAGTCCCATAGTGCTCAGAGCCATTTGAACCATTTGAACACCTCCATGCCCGAGGCAGGATTCGAACCTGCAACCGTAGCAGCAGCGCGGTTCCGGACTGAAGCGCCTAGAAACAGCTCGGCCACAACGGCCGGCTGAGCGTTAGTTACCTTTGCGATTGGATGTAGTGAGTACTAAAGAATGACTTTAAGGCGAGAAAGACTTCATTATCAACACCTCACTGACTTTGAACGAGGTCGTGGAACAGGGCTACGAGAAAGTGGATGTTCCTTCTTCGATACTGAAGAAGACTCGGCAGGTTTGTAGCCATTGTAGATTATTACTGCCAGTGGGGCTCACGAGAACGTACGGTGGCAAGAAGACCGGGTTCCTGACGGTCACATGGCACTATCGAGAGTGAAAACTATCGTGTTCGTCGTATGGCTCTGTCGCATTGTACTGCACCTGCAGCAGTAATTTGAGCAGCAGTTGGGATGGCAGGGACACAACCAACTGTTACAAATCGGTTACTTCAAGGGCAGCTGCGATGAAGACGCCCTGTAACGTGCATTCCACTGGCCACAAACCACCGTCAATGGCGACTTTAGTGGTTTGAAGTGGGATCTCATTGGACGGCAGGCTGGAGGTCTGTTGTATCTTGTGATGAATGCTGGTTCTTCCTCTGTGCCAGTAATGACCATGTGTTGGCTAGGAGGAGGCCAATTGAGGAACTACACCCAATCTGTCTCCGTGATAGACACACAAACCTAAACCTGAAGTAGCCGGCCGCGGTGGTCTAGCGGTTCAGGCGCTCAGTCCGGAACCGCGCGACTGCTACGGTCGCAGGTTCGAATCCTGCCTCGGGCATGGATGTGTGTGATGTACTTAGGTTAGTTAGGTTTAAGTAGTTCTAAGTTCTAGGGGACTGATGACCAGAGATGTTAAGTCCCATAGTGCTCAGAGCCATTTGAACCATAGTGCTCAGAGCCAGCCTGAAGCAATGGTCTGGGGTGCACTTTCGTATGACAGGAAGAGCACTCTCATGGTTATCCCACGCGCCCTGACTGTAAGTCGGTCTGGTGATTCAGCTGTTGAGCTGCCATTCATGAACAACATTCCGAGGGGTGTTTTCCAACAGGATAACGCTCGCCCCCCATACTCTGTAGAGTGTCGACATGTTGCCTTGGTTTGCTCGATAGCCAGATCTGTCTCCAGTCGAGCACATATGGGACAACTCCGGCTTCATCCACCGTCCGTGTATTGACCGACCAAGTGAAACAGGCACGGAACTGACATCCAGCACCTGTGCAACACAATGCATAAACGTTTGCATGCTTGCGATCAACATTGTGGCCGTTACGCTGGTTATTAATGTACCAGCATTTCACATTTAGAATGGCTTATCTCGCGCTTACATAACCTGTGGACTTGCAAGGTCAATACGTAAATATGTTACCTAGCCAAATGTATTCCCGAAATTTCATTACTCTACATTAGTTATGTTTGTTGTTGAGCTTTTTTCCTGTCAATGTATATGCCTAGTTTTAAAGTTTGCCACGGCGAATCTGTCCTGTTTTAAGAATAATGTGGCTGTCAATATGCCTGTGATCTGTGGATTGCGCGATCGAGGTGGAAAGTGTTGGGAACTATTGGAGCAGGTTAGCAGGAGGTGAAATTTCAGAGGTGGATGGTATGTGAATGGGAAGCGAGGCGATGGCGCTTCATTTATGCAAGGAATGTGGGAGGAAAGGGCTATACTTGGTAGGAAGCGCGTATTCGGGGTAGAGAGAACACGCAGAGTCGGCGCGTGGTATTTATAGCCGGCTGTCCAGTGTCCATCGAGCAGGTGGCTTCTACTGGCCGCTGATGGAAGGCCAGCTAGTCGCCTGTCACCCGCGCCGCACTCGTCGCCCGCTGTTTACGTGTGTGGCCCTCCTGCTCCCCAGCGTCTGGCTTTCATTTCTGGTAGGAAAAGAACTGCGGCGTCGCTGGCGGCGTCAAGCACAAGGCACCCTCCGAGCCTACCAGCCGCCTTTTCTGTCCAAGCGAAACGATTTACTTGCTGGATACAGTCATTTTTTCGCAGTTCGTGCCATTAACGTACGCTTAGTTGATGCTATTAAACCAGTTGTTGGTTACAACCCTGGTGAAGGGGGAAATGTTTATTGTCGGAGAGGAAACACGACCTGCATCTATATAAATACTCCGCAAAACATTAGTAATTGCTTGGAGCCGGTACCACGTATCAGGGTTTGTTCCCGTTCCATTCGCGTACTGACGCACACTTCCGGCCATTAAAATTGCTACACAAAGAAGAAATGCACATGATAAACTGGTGTTCATTGGATGAATATATTATACTAGAGCTGACATGTGATAACATTTTCACGCAATTTGGGTGCATAGATCCTCAGAAATCAGTACCCAGAACAACCACCTCTGCCCGTAATAACGGCCTTGATACGCCTGGGCATTGAGTCAAACAGAGCTTGGATGGCGTGTACAGGTACAGCTGCCATTGCAGCTTCAACACGATACCACAGTTCATCAAGAGTAGTGACTGGCGTAGTGTGACGAGCCAGTTGCTCGGCCACCATTGACCAGACGTTTTCAATTGGTGAGAGATGTGGAGAATGTGCTGGCCAGGGCAGCAGTCGAATATTTTCTGTATCCAAAAGGTCCGTAAAGGACCTGCAACATGCGGTCGTGCATCATCCTGCTGAAATTTAGGGTTTCACAGGGATCGAATGAAGGGTAGAGCCACGGGTCGTAACACATCTGAAATGTAACGTCCACTGTTCAAAATGCCGTCAATGCGAACAAGAGGTAACCGAGTCGTGTAACCAATGGCAACCCATACCATCACGCCGGGTGATACGTCAATATGGCGATGACGAATACTCGCTTCCAATGTGCGTTCACCGCGATGTCACCAAACACGGATGCGACCATCGTGATGCTGTAAACAGAAACTGGATTCATCCGAAAAACTGACGTTTTGCCATTCGTGCACCCAGGTTCGTCGTTGAGTACACCATCGCAGGCACTCCTGTCTCCGATGCAGCGTCAAGGGTAACCGCAGCCATGGTCTCCGAGCTGATAGTCGATGCTGCTGCAAACGGCGTCGAACTGTTCGTGCAGATGGTTGTTGTCTTGCAAACGTCCCCATCTGTTGACTCAGGGATCGAGACGTGGCTGCACGATCCGTTACAGCTATGCGGATAAGATGCCTGTCATCTCGACTGCTAGTGATACGAGGCCGTTGGGATCCAGCACGGCGTTCCGTATTACCCTCCTGAACCCACCGATTCCATATTCTGCTAACAGTCATTTGATTTCGAGCAGCAATGTCGCGATACGATAAACCGCAATCGCGATAGGCTACAATCCGACCTTTATCAAAGTCGGAAACGTGATGGGTCGCTTTTCTTTTTCTCCTCCTTACACTAGGCATCACCAGGCAACGCCGGTCAACTCCTGTTTGTGTATGCGAAATTGGTTGGAAACTTCCCTCATGCAGCACGTTGTTGGTGTCGCCACCGACGCCAATTTTGTGTGAACGATCTGAAAAGCTAATCATTTGCATATCACAGCATCTTCTTCCTGTCGGTTAAATTTCGCGTCTGTAGCACGTTATCTTCGTGGTGTAGCACTTTTAATGGCCAGTAGTGTATGAAGAAAGAGTGTTTATGTGCCTCTGTACACGCTGTAATTAGTCTAATCGCAAGTAAGCTTCGTGGGACAACTGGCATTTATCTTCAAGCGTATGCCAGTTCAGGTTGTTCAACATTTCTGTGAAGCTCTCTTGCGGGTCAAGCAGACCTGTGCTTCTTCGTGAACGATCACTGTGCCCTGTTGGCCCCGTTCATCTGAATCCCACACATTTGAGCAGCAGTGCTATGATGGGCCACACGGATGTTTTGTAAGGAACCTCCTTTGTAGACAGATCAGATTTTCTCATTATCCTACCAATGAATCTAAGTGTGCTATCTGACTTACTTACGACAGAGTCTACTGATCATTCCATTCAATGTCTCCACAAATCGTACGAGATGACTGATTCCACCTGTGATTTACTGATCTTGTAGCCGTTGCCTACAATGTTTCTGCGTTTTTGAAGTGCACAATTTCACATTTATGAATGTGTCAGGCAGATCGACAATCATTGGACCACTTTAAAAACCCACAAACATTTCTGTAGATATTTCTGAAGTTTTTTTTTTTTTCAATTAGAGCTTTATTATAGATAACTGCAACTCAAATTCCAGTGCGTGGGAGGGAAGACGCAAGATTTCCGTATCGGAAGTCGTGACTAGATCATAGTGGAAATGGTTTCTTGTTACCTTCATCCGATGTGTTATGAAGCGTCAAATGCGTGTTTGTGTCGTCTCGATCACTGTGTTAAGTGCTCCTGCAGTGCGGTGTTGGATTTGTATTGTTAAAGATGAAAGGAAGGGGGAAAGTCGGTGACGGAACACGGCCTATTTCTCCAGAATCCGATGGAAAGATCATCGTCCACAGTGTCAGAGGCACTCACTTTATGAGACACTATGGAGAGATTGGGAATTTACCCCAGGACATTGCCTCAGAAACTAGTGATCAGGAGCATTACGTCATCACCTCTCCTCCCCTTCCTGGTCCCTGTCAGTAAAAATTTTCCACGACCAGTATCCACTGTGCGGCTGGTCCCGGCGGAGGTTCGAGTCCTCCCTCGGGCATGAGTGTGTGTGTTTGTCCTTAGGATAAATTAGGTTAAGTAGTGTGTAAGCTTAGGGACTGACGAAATGGTTCAAATCGCTCTGAGCACTATGGGACTTAACATCTGTGGTCATCAGTCCCCTAGAACTTAGAACTACTTAAACCTAACTAACCTAAGGACATCACACACATCCATGCTCGAGGCAGGATTCGAACCTGCGACCGTAGCGGTCACGCGGTTCCAGACTGAAGCGCCTAGAACCGCACGGCCACACCGGCCGGCAGGGACTGATGACCTTAGCAGTTAAGTCCCATAAGATTTCACACACATTTGAACCAGTATCCGAATAAGCTTACCTCGGAGTCGAACGCCCCCTCACAAGCGTCCGTCAGCGGCCTCGGCTACGGAGGCTGGATAATGCAGTTGCATCGCCAGCAAAGTTCTGACGTCATGATTAATGCTGTCTGTCAGATCATATACAGCATTATGACAAGGGTGCCAACAAACTTCGCTGGGGTGCGCTTGAAGTTACTTTTACGTCTGTGGGTAACTTCGACCAATGGAACATGGAGTATCCTATCTACCAAGAAGTAATGCTGTCACAAATGTCGTTTGACATAACCGATGGTCGTACTTTAGCTAACAGTTTTTTGTGTGGTGCTGAGGCAAATACGTCTGGAAAGTGATGTATAGAAACTTGCGCAAAAAAAGCTAGAAAACTGCATGCAGGTCTCGTTGATGAGATAACGGTGCTGCAGCCGTCTAATGGGGCCGTTGAGCTCTGTCACGCCAACAGCACATATGACACCTCATTTTATCCCAAATCTTTGGCAGCTGACGAGCAAATCCATGACGGCTGGCGCAGGCAGCCTGGGTGTCCTCTGATTCAATTTGGGGCCCCGCTGGGTCCGCGTCGTCTCTGCGCCGCTGACGGCCAGGGTAAACAACGCCGCAGCTGCCCGGGTGGGGCGCCACTAAATTACCTCACCGCCGCGCCCACTCTTACCCCCTGATGCCGTGCCACCCCGCCGCGTCATGCAAATATTAATTGCGCTCGCTTTATTACAATCATCTGCGCCTCCTCCCTCACAGGCAGCGACAGTTCCCGCTCTCCTCTTTTCCATCACCTTCCCCTCCCCTCGCTGTCGCTCCCCTCCCTCACATTCCTACCACCCCTCCCCCTCGCGCCAGCCGGCCCTCGTTAGAAGAGCCCCCGGCGAGGGGCAGCGTTAAACACTTCCACCCTGCCGTGCCATTTTGAAATTCCAGCCTAGGGGCGCTTTTGTTTAGTGCTCCCAACTATCGATCTGCGAGCTGCAATGTGTAGGATGACCACGAAAATGCTAACTGACACGTCAGCTCGTCCCTCATTAAGAAATTCCGCTGCTCTGCGAGTAATATGCCTGTACCTGCCACGCCCGACTGTCACGTTTATTCTTGTCAAAAAGGCCTGCAAGCATGTTAATGTCTGTATACATGAATTATGTTTTGTTTTTTAAACAGTAATACAATGTCATATCCAATATCCTTCTAAAAATGATCCACTAATGAGTACAGCTGTACTACTACTATACCTCACTGATGGACGCGGGCCGGCCGCTGTGGCCGAGCGGTTCTAGGCGCTTCAGTCCGGAACCGTGCTGCTGCTACGGTCGCAGGTTCCAATCCTGCCTCGGGCATGGATGTGTGTGATGTCCTTAGGTTAGTTAGGTGTGAGTAGTTCTAAGTCTAGAGGACTGGTGACCTTGGATGTTAAGTCCCATAGAGCTATTTGAACAATTTGATGGAGGCGGCGAAGTGATTAGCATATTGGACTCGTATCGGGAGACCCATGCTTCAAATCCCTGTCGGGGTACCAACATTTAGGTTTTTCGTGATTTCCCTAAATTGCTCCAGAAAAATACTGGAATGCTTCCTTCGAAAGAGCACGGCCGATTTCCTTACCCGTTCTCCAAACAAACCGAGCTTCCCCTCCTTCTCTAATGACCTCGTTGTCTACGAGATGCTAAATCCTAATCTCCCTACATGTTTTTTCTGCTGTGTTCAGTTGTAGGTTTCGAATCTTTCAGACTTGCAAGAAATGTCCAGGTTTTTAACATTGCTGTAACTTGGTGGCAACGGTCGGTCAAACTGGAAACTCGAACATTCTGACGTCTTGGTAGAACAGATAAGTTTTCTAAATCTGTTTCATCTGTCACTTCAGTAGAGTATGAGTTGCATGAGTAGGGAGTAAGTGATGTTTTCCGTAATGGACTCGGTGTGAGCGAGGGGAAAGACTAGGACCAGAGTTTATTACTGGGAACTGAAGAGAACATGTCTTGGTCACACCATGACTTAATGTAAGAAGCGAAACAGGAAAGGGGGCACAATATTTACAATTTTGGTTCCCGGGTTCGATTCCCGGCGGGGTCAGGGATTTTCTCTGCCGCGTGATGACTAGGTGTTGTGTGATGTCCTTAGGTTAGTTAGGTTTAAGTAGTTCTATGTTCTAGGGAACTGATGACCATAGATGTTAAGTCCCATAGTGCTCAGAGCCATTTGAACCATTTTTATTTACAATTTTCATAAACAATATTGCGATGCACACGGCGCTTTCATTATACGCCCAGCATCTTTTTACTGCTGTCAAAACAGTGAACGAAGGTACCTGTAATTACGAGCGAAGGATGACCCAGTTTAGTCAGAACTTTGTTGTCATTTGGAAACAGCCACTAACGGGATGTATAGAGAGTAAGCCTGTGAACTCATCTAGGGACGGCCGGAGATGGACGAGAAGCTAAGATTCCACGCCCCGAAGTAAGCAAGTCAGTCAGTCAGCGCTAAGGGATCGGAGAAGGCACTTATCCATGACAATTTCCTACAACTAAACATCTATAACCATGTCAATAACGAGCAAAGTAAGCATCAGTTTTGTTATTCATTTGTTTATTTTTATTTTACATCGTAGATTGCGAGCAAATTGTTTTTTCTTTCTTCCTTTCTTTTTTCTCAGTGTATTGGACTATTATTCTCTTATCCAACTTACATATATATTAACTGAATAGTCGGCGTTGCGCAAGCATGTATTTATTTCAGTCTACCATTACATCTCTTCATTAGTCCCTTCTCTGTACATCTTCTCTTTCCTTTCTCTGTTCATCTGCTCCTTTCCCTCTGTCCCCCTGATCCTTTTCCCTCTGTCCATCCCTTCCTCCCCCTCTCTAGTCTCCTCAGCTTATCTGAGTCCATCTCCCCCCTTGCCCCTCTCTACACCTCCTCTTCTTTCCTTTGTCTGTCCATCTGATATGGCAGTTTTGCTGTATGAACAGCGAAAACGTAGTAAGCGGGGGATGTCATCGAGAAAAGGTTTCGTAAATATTTAAAATTATGTGTAGAGTTTGTTGCAAGTCACCCTCACTCTGAAATAATGGATGAGTAAGGTATGAGTATTCGCACATCGTCGGCTTCACTTTTTACCTCTCCCCGCCCCCTTCTCATAGATGGCTGATTCTAACCCCACACTGACTATTTCCAGAGAGAAAGTGATACGTTTACCAAGTTTGGTTGAAATCCGTCCATTAGTTAAGGAGGGGATGTCGAATATAAATAGACACATACCTACACACAGATGACAATTATTGAACTCTATAAAAATGAAATCGTCACAACTTCTGAACGAGTTGCGCTAGGACGTTCAAACTGCACGGTTGGCCGCAGGGCATGATGGGAATTAGAATGCGCATGCACTTTAGTTCAGCGACCAAGCCCACTTTCATTTGGATGGGTTCATCAGTAAGCAAAATTGGCGGATTTGGCTGACTGAGAATCCTCATTTCGCGATCGAGAAGTCTCTTCACCCTAAACGGATGACTATATGGTGGGCAATGTCCAGCGACGGAATGATCGGTGCGACATCCCTTGATGGCACGGTGACTAGTACGTGAAGATTTTGGAACGCGATTTCATCCCCACTCTCTAAAGTGACCCTGATTTCGACAAGATGCCGTTCGTGCGAGACGGAGCTCGACCCCATCGAAGCAGAAGAGTGTTTGATGTCCTGGAGGAGCACTTTGGGGACCGCATTCTGTTTCTGGGGTACTCAGAGGCCATTGGCAGTGGCCGTGATTGGCCTCCGTATTCTCCGGATCTGAATACATCTGCATCTACATGGATACTCTGCAAATCACATTTAAGTGCCTGGTAGAGGGTTCATCGAACCACCTTCACAATTCTGTTATTCCAATCTCGTATAGCGCGCGGAAAGAATGAACACCTATATCTTTCCGTACGAGCTCTGATTTCCCTTATTTTATCGTGGTGATCGTTCCGCCCTATGTAGCTCGATGTCAACAACATATTTTCGCATTCGGAGGAGAAAGTTGGTGATTGGAATTTCGCGAGAAGTATCCGTCGCAACGAAAATCCCTTTCTTCTAATGATTTCCTGTCCAAATCCTGTATCATTTCTGTGATACTCTCTCCCATCTTTCGTGATAATACAAAACGTGATGCCTTTATTTGAACTTTTTCGATGTACTGCGTCAGTCCTACCTGGTAAGGATCCCACACCGCGCAGCAGTATTCTAAAAGAGGACGGACAAGCGTAGTGTAGGCAGTCTCCTTAGTAAGTCGTACATTTTCTAAGTGTCCTGCCAATAAAACGCAGCCTTTGGTTAGCCTTCCCCACAACATTTTCTATGTGTTCTTTCCTTTCAAATGGTTCAAATGGCTCTGAACACTATGGGACTTAACATCTGAGGTCATCAGTCCCCTAGAACGTAGAACTACTTAAACCTAACTAACCTAAGGACATCACACACATCCTTGCCCGAGGCAGGATTCAAACCTGCGACCATAGCGGTCGGGCGGTTCCAGACTGAAGCACCTAGAACCGCTCGGCCACACGGGCCGGCTTCTTTCCTTTCCTTCCGTGCTATTCCTTTTTGTGGGGCTATGTTAAAGACAAGGTCTACAGCAGTAACCCCAAAACCATTGTTGAGCTGAAAACAGGCATTCAGCAGGTCATCGACAGCATCTATGTTCCGACACTTTAGCGAGTCATGCAGAATTTCGCTATTCGTTGGCGCCACATCATCGCCAGTGATGACAGGCATATCGAACATGTCATAACGTAAATCCTAATATCTGTAGTGTCATGTACATGTTGAATAAAGCGATTGCACGTCGTAGTTGGTAACTAATTTGCGGTTCTTTTATTTATAGTTGAATAACTGTCACCCTGTGTGTACATTCATTTTTATATGTATGGAAATTTTTCCATACTTTCCAATGGATGTCGCTTCTAATGCCGATCAAATGGATTGTAATTATACGTTTTCACGTGCGCAGTTGCAAGAAATACTTAGTCACCCAGTTTCGTTAGACTTAGCTCATAACGATCAACTGTTGAGCGAGTCCCCTTCATCACGGCCGGCGCCCTAGATACTGATGTCAGCGGTCGATTTCGCAGGCGATCGCCGCCTAAAGTTAGGAGCGAGCGTGGGGCCGCTAATGGCCGCGGCTACTCCCAAACTAAACGACGCAGCCATTACGCGCGGCGCGGGCCTCCGCTTGTAAAGGCGCTGTTAGCTGCTGGCTACGTCCCGAGATATCCGCCGGCCGCATTCCGCCGTCTCCCGTTACCGTCTAACTGATCGCCGGTCACACTTTCCTACCCCGTTTCCCGTTCCGTCATTAAGCAAATGCCAATAAAATGCATCATCCAGTTAACTCAGTGTGTTTCCACTAGTCAGTCAGACGGGTGAATCACGCGGAATTTGTGGCTACGTAAAGCTGCGCAAGTTGATTGTCAGTATACGTTTCCTCGTTTAGAAATTTTTGTTTTGTACCGCTACCGGTGGGAATTACCTCGTAAGGTCGACGTAGCTACTGGCACCGATGCAGCCAGAGTCTATGGAGTACGTGGACTCATGCTGACTCCTGAAACTACGTGGTACAAGGGGCGGCCCAGAAGAAAGCAGAACTCCTTCCCTACGGACGGCGGAGCAGCTGTGACGCTTTTGCTGCTAGGTGCCTTCGTGGCGCTCTGTACTGAATCAGTCATCTACTCGGGAGACCCATTTAGTTTGCAGTGATTGTTTTGGATAATGTTGTTCACAGCTATGGCAATTTTTGTCTCACCTTTTCCGCGTTCTGGCACCCTTCCGTCTTAGATCGCTTATCATTCTGGAAAACAGACGGCTTTTTACTTGACAGTTTGACACCACCTCAGCGACTTTTGCAATACGCACATCCAGTTTCTGAGCAAAGAAGTTCTTCGACCAGTCCGGGAACCGAACCTGGGATCCCGCAATCCAGAGAGAGCAACGCTAATCTCTTTTTGTTTCTATTCCTTCTTTTTTTCGATCTGATCCTTCTGTTGTAGTTCCGTGTGGATGTCGTTTGGTATCTCCCATATTTAGTCGATGAGAACATTTTTTTTCTTTTTTTCTCAGAGGAAGGACAATTTCCTGGCGGAACAGACTGAGCTCCGTGCCAGACCACGAGTTGTGGACACGACTGCTATGCAGCTCTTTTTCGTATCAGTTTGTGTACGAGCTGCCCTTTCTTTGATTGTCGGTTGTCATCATTGCGCGTGTTAACTTCCTTTCTCCAGGGTTGTGATGCTGCCTTTCTGGGGTTAATGTTTATATTTGTGATTTTACGTTATACATGATTTTACGTTATACATGATTTTACGTTATACATTTACGTCTTTTCTTTCCGTGAATAAGTTGCATTGGTCTGATTGATTTCCTTGTAATTTTAAGTTGAAAATCATTATTACGTTTCACTTACGAGTACATCCTTCCCAACAAATGCGACAGAATGTAGGTCGAGATTCTTCGTTACCTTTCTCCTGTACAGATTTCCATTTCAGAGCAGAAAGCTAACCGTAATCAGAAAGATTAATTTTAATTTTGAGTTCCATCATAAGTTTCTTTAAAAGTGATTTCATTATTGGTTGCCCTTTTTGTAATATGGAATCTTAATTTTGAAAAAAAGAAAAAAAGAGCACAACGTTAAAACCGGTAGGGTTGCCTGTAAATTTAGGCATAGGTCCAGTCCTCTCTACATGTGACTTTGATTTACATATTTAAGAGAAATACAGAACTTGTGTTAAATAATCGAAAAGTTTTTCTCTTCTTTCATCATGTGAGAATGTAATAAAAATCGTGCACGATTGAGAATGCCGAATATGAACGTGGGGCACTGAACAGTGTTGATAGAGAGCTTGTAATGTATCGTTTCTTACCGGCAGAATAAAATCCTGAAAAAATATCTAGCAACTATCAAAATGTATACGATGCATTTGAGAAATGTTTGCCACGGGAAAGACACGCCACAAGTGCGATGACACGATGCGGCCATTAGTTCAACACACATCACAGAATATACGTATACAGTTATTTTTAGATATCTCATGCACTTTCTTGTCGTATTTGTGCCATCGCAGTTTTGGTGTCCTCTCGATGTATCAGGCCCTGGTGGCTATTGTACATCGTCGTTGTTTGAAAGCATTGGCCGTCAAAATATTGTTATACTGACTTCCACACACAAGTTGGCAAAAAAGTGTGAATTCGGAGTTCGTAGATAAATAACGCAAGGGCTCGACTTTGTAGATAGATAATGGTGGAACGACGGGATAAGCTATCGGCCGTTTTGCTTCCAAACAATGTGTGTACAATCCTGATACACAGGTCTGGTATATTAAAGCTCGTAAACCAGATTAGCGTATGTGATCGTAAGAGTTTCTACAAATGACTGCAGATACATTTATAAGAAAATTAACTTATTATTCAGTAATAATTTACACAGAGCAATTACACACACGTTAATGAAACTTCGTTAATGAAACACAAGAAGAAGTGAAGTGAACGTCAGAAGAGAAAGATGTCGCTTTCCTACTTTTGTTTTAAAAATTGAGTGACATTTAGACATAATCTTTGATGGTTTTTGCTATATACAATGTGTAACATTACATTCATCTTTTACGACACAGCTCTCACATAGAATGATCATTTCATCAGAACATAGACATTAAATGAAATTTAGTACATTTTTTTGTATTTACAAACGAGAGTTTAACGGCACTGACAGCATTGTAGCTGCTGCTCATACCGTTAGTCTGCTGGCAGAATGAACGGCCATACCTTCTGCATGTGTCTCCCCGTACCCGCTACCGCTTTTAGACTGAGTAGGCTATCAAATATAATCGAGATAAACGTAACGCTGTGTAAACAGCAGTCCGTTCCCAACTGTGGGTTTCTGCGAACTGGAGTATGATGTAGCGCAGAGCTGGAACTCGGGGTAACCTGCGTCAGACCAGCAGACACGGCGCTTCCGGGCCGAAAGGCGGAGAACAAGGGGAAAGTTGAGCGCGCACTTCTCCACCTCTTTCCCTCTCCGTTCTCGCCGGATACGCGGGGCCGCAGCCCTAATGTCTGCGCCGCTGCTGTCCTTTCGGCAGACTAAATGCCCGCAGGAGTTAGCAGGGTGAGGTGGGGGTGGGGGTTGGGGGGCGGTCGGGTCGGTAATTGCGTGATGCGCCGGCCGAGGCAACCCTCACAATGGGCTGGCGCGCGAGCGCAGCGCCGCGCGGCGGCCGCCGCCGGAACTCGGTGCTGCAATTTAGCGGCGGCTGCCATCTTAATGGGCGTCGTTAGGCTGCGCTGGATTGCCTGTTTACAGGAGTTTGGCGGCGCCACGGCTCTAACGACGCCGTGCAGATGCGCGCGCGCCCGCCGTATCGCCCCGGACGGACGCCGGAGCTTTTAAGAGCGCGGGGCAATAATCTCTGCCAAAGCAAGCGTTATTCTGGACGCGGAGCTCGCATGTTGTTTGCCCCTCTCTCTCTCCCTCGACTTCCCACTCGTCATTCTGTCCTGCCCGCGACGCTGCGGTGTATCTCCTTGCTATTCAGCGGTGGAATTTCTGTTTCGGTTTTAAGACCGTGCCGTCTGGATCTTTTCTAGCGTGTAGAGCCAAATCGTTCAGAATACTCACGTGTATGTGAAGCATGATAAAAACACAAGAGCACAGCGTTGCTGGAGGCAGCATGTTCCGTACAACATACACGTAGATTGTCTGCCGTCTTAAAGGTCACATATTTCAGCCATCAGTTGCGGGGGTGGGAACTTACTATCTCATATTTACATTAAATATAGTTCCCATCCTCCAGTTCAGAGAGCGAGCCTAGATTACTTTGCCGAACTTATGGATCTGATGTTTCTGTGGAATTGTCGTTATATTTCCCAGGCAAATAGCATATTGAGAGGTGGCAGCAATGTTGAGGCATATTAATCTTCATCACGCGTCCCTTGGTCTGCTGCGAGACCTTAGCTTTCACTGTCGGCGTCTTATGTGCCTGGTTACTGTCACCATTTTTTAGTGAATGACAATACATGATTGATCGTTTAGCTGTACTGTTGTATTTTGATAACGACGAGGGACAACTTGGCAATAACGTGCCTTATTGATAAAGGCTGAATTCCCCATTTTTAGATATTTTAACGTGGAGAGTTAAAACTACCACCAGCTCTTACCACCTTAAAACTGGACTCATCTTACCAGGCCATAGTTTTCCAGTCTTCTAAGATTCAGCCTATATGGTCACGAGCCGAGGAGAAGAGCTGCTGGCAATGTCTCACTGTCAGCAAAGACACTCGAGTCTGTCGTCTGCTGCCATAGCCCATTAACACCTGATTTCACCGCAAACATTTTGACCACTGTCCATCGCGTCGTTGGATCCGCCTGGTGGCGTTGTGGGAACGTGACGCGGTAAGAAAATTATGTAAGCGGAATAGACATGGACGGGTAATCACTCTAGCGAAGATGTTGTTGTTGTTGTTGTTGTTGTTGTGGCGGTGGTCTTCAGTCCTGAGACTGGTTTGATGCAGTCTCCATGCTACTCTATCCTGTGCAAGCTTCTTCATCTCTCAGTACCTACTGCAACCTACATCCTTCTGAATCTGCTTAGTGTATTCATCTCTTGGTCTCCCTCTACGATTTTTACCCTCCACGCTGCCCTCCAATACTAAATTGGTGATCCCTTGATGCCTCAGAACATGTCCTACCAACCGATCCCTTCTTCTAGTCAAGATGTGCCACAAACTTCTCCCCAATCCTATTCAATACTTCGTCATTAGTTATGTGATCTACCCATCTAATCTTCGGCATTCTTCTGTAGCACCACATTTCGAAAGATTCTGTTCTCTTCTTGTCCAAACTGTTTACCGTCCATGTTTCACTTCCATACATGGCTACACTCCATACAAATACTTTCAGAAATGACTTCCTGACACTTAAATCTATACTCGATGTTAACAAATTCCTCTTCTTCAGAAACGCTTTCCTCGCCATTGCCAGTCTACATTTTATATCCTCTCTACTTCGACCATCACCAGTTATTTTGTTCCCCAAATAGCAAAATTCCTTTACTACTTTAAGTGTCTCATTTCCTAATCTAATTCTCTCAGCATCACCCGAATTAATTCGACTACATTCCATTATCCTCGTTTTGCTTTTGTTGATGTTCATCTTATACCCTCCTTCCAAGACACTATCCATTTCATTCAACTGCTCTTCCAAGTCCTTTGCTGTCTCTGACAGAATTACAATGCCATCGGCGAACCTCAAACTTTGTATTTCTTCTCCATGAATGTTAATACCTACTCCGAATTTTTCTTTTGTTTCCTTCACTGCTTGCGCAATATACAGATTGAATAACATCGGGGAGAGGCTACAAACCTGTCTCACTCCCTTCCCAACCACTGCTTCCCTTTCATGCCCCTCGTTTTTTATAACTGCCATCTGGTTTCTGTACAAACTGTAAATAGCCTTTCGCTCCCTGTATTTTACCCCGGCCACCTACAGAATTTGAAAGAGCGTATTCCAGTCAACATTGTCAAAAGCTTTCTCTAAGTCTACAAATGCTAGAAACGTAGGTTTGCCTTTCCTTAATCTAGCTTCTAAGATAAGTCGTAGGGTCAGTATTGCCTCACGTGTTCCAACATTTCTACGGAATCCAAACTGATCTTCCCCGTGGTCGGCTTCTACTAGTTTTTCCAGTCGTCTGTAAAGAAGCCGCGTTAGTATTTTGCAGCCATGACTTATTAAACTGATAGTTCGGTAATCTTCGCATTTGTCAACGCCTGCTTTCTTTGGGATTGGAATTATTATATTCTTCTTGAAGTCTGAGCATATTTCGCCTGTTTCATACATCTTGCTCACCAGATGGTAGAGTTTCGTCAGGACTGGCTCTCCCAAGGTTGTCAGTAGATCTAATGGAATGTTGTCTACTCCCGGGGCCTTGTTTCGACTCAGGTCTTTCAGTGCTCTGTCATACTCTTCACGCAGTATTATATCTCCCATTTAATCTTCATCTACATCCTCTTCCATTTCCATAATATTATCCTCAAGTATATCGCCCTTGTATAGACCCTCTATATACTCTTTCCACCTATCTGCTATCTGGGTTTCCGTCTGAGCTTTTGACATTCATACAAGTTGTTCTCTTTTCTCTGAAGGTCTCTTTAATTTTCCTGTAGGCTGTATCTATCTTACCCCTAGTGAGATAAGCCTCTACATCCTTACATTTGTCCTCTAGCCATGCCTGCTTAGCCAATTTGCACTTCCTGTCGATCTCATTTTTGAGACGTTTGAATTCCTTTTTGCCTGCTTCATTTATTGCGTTTTTATATTTTCTCCTTTCATCAATTAAATTCAGTATTTCTTCTGTCACCCCAGGATTTCTACTAGCCTTCGTCTTTTTACCTGCTTGATTCTCTGCTGCCTTCACTACTTCATCCCTCAAAGCAACCCATTCTTCTTCTACTGTATTTCTTTCCCCCATTCCTCTCAATTGTTCCCTTATGCTCTCCCTGAAACTCTGTACAACCTCCGGTTTAGTCAGTTCGTCCAGGTCCCATCTCCTTAAATTCCCACCTTTTTGCAGTTTCTTCAGTTTTAATCTACAGGTAATAACCAATAGATTGTGGCCAGAATCCACATCTTCCCCTGGAAATGTCTTACAATTTAAAACCTGGTTCCTAAATCTCTGTCTTACCATTATATAATGTATGTGAAACCTGTCAGTATCTCCAGGCTTCTTCCATGTATACAAACTTCTTTCATGATTCTTGAGCCAAGTGTTAGCTATGATTAAGTTGTGCTCTGTGCAAAATTCTACCAGGCGGCTTCCTCTTTCATTTCTTAGCCGCAATCCATATTCACCTACTACGTTTCCTTCTCTCACTTTTCCTACTGCAGAATTCCAGTCACCCATGACTATTAAATTTTCGTCTCCCTTCACAATCTGAATAGTTTCTTTTATTTTATCATACATTTCTTCAATTTCTTCGTCATCTGCAGAGCTAGTTGGCATATAAACTTGTACTACTGTAGTAGGCATGGGCTTTGTGTCTATCTTGGCCACAATAATGCGTTCACTATGCTGTTTGTAGTAGCTTACCCGCATTCCTATTTTCCTATTCAGTATTAAACCTACTCCTGCATTACCCCTATTTGATTTTGTGTTTATAACCCTGTAGTCACCTGACCAAAAGTCTTGTTCCTCCTGCCACCGAACTTCACTAATTCCCACTATATCTAACTTCAACCTATCCATTTCCCTTTTTAAATTTTCTAACTTACCTGCCCGATTAAGGGATCTGACATTCCACGCTCCGATCCGTAGGACGCCAGTTTTCTTTCTCCTGATAACGACATCTTCTTGAGTAGTCCCCGCCCGGAGATCCGAATGGGGGACTATTTTACCTCCGGAATATTTTACCCAAGGGGACGCCATCATCATTTAACCATACAGTAAAGCTGCATGCCCTCGGGAAAAATTACAGCCGTAGTTTCCCCTTGCTTTCAGCCGTTCGCAGTACCAGCACAGCAAGGCTGTTTTGGTTAATTTTACAAGGCCAGATCAGTCAATCATCCAGACTGTTGCCCCTGCAACTACTGAAAAGGCTGCTGCCCCTCTTCAGGAACCACACGTTTTTCTGGCCTCTCAACAGATACCCCTCTGTTGTGGTTGCATCTACGGTACGGCTATCTGTATCGCTGAGGCACGCAAGCCTCCCCACCTACGGCAAGGTCCATGGTTCGTGGGGGGGCTAGCGAAGATATGGGCTGCAAATTGGGAAATCCATTGAGATAAGCGACTTTGACATAGGGCAGATTATTATTACGCAGACCTGTGAACGAGTATCTCGAAAACGGCGAAGCTGGTCGAATGTTCACGTGCTGCTGTCGTGAACACCCACGGACAGAGGTAGAAGAACAGTGAAACTACCAGGCGCGAAATGGTTGCACGTCTACGACTCTTCCCAGAACGTGGGGTTCGGAGGCTTGTCTTCTCTGTAAAGTAGGATAGATGGTGATCTGTGTCATCTCTGCCGAAAGAGCACAATACTGGTACCGTTTATTTACACGAATTACATGACCTGTGCGTAGACATCTAATGCCACAAACCTATCAACAAACTGTCGGATCTCCGATAAGCAGAGTCAGTGATGTATTTAGTTCCAAAGACGGACAAACAAGCTGTTAAGGAGGTAGTCATGTTTTGACTCATCAGTGTACGTTCGTCGTACGTTCCAACTTGATTTTTGCTGTTATTTCGCGCAGTGCTGCTCTGTTTGCTCTGACAACACTACGCAAGCGCCGCTGCTCTGGGTCGTTAAGCGAAGGCCGTCAGTGAGAGGTGAGAGGTAATGGCTGAAGTTTGGTATTCTCGGCACACTCTTGACAATGTGGGTCTCTGAATACTGAATTGCCTAACGGTTTCCGAAACTGGCCCCTGTCATCTAGCTCTAAAACCATTGCTCGTTCAGAAACTGCTACTTCCCGTCGTGCGGTCATAATCACCATGGACACATCACCATGGAGACTTCGCCAGATGATGATGAGTATGTCACTCGTCGAAACGTCGCAGTTTGAAGACACCGCCACCCGGCTGGAAGCCCGAGAACTCTTCGCCAGCTGTATACGCCGGGAAAGCATACATGCACATTTACCATGGACACAATTTCACACGAATCATCTGAGTGCGAATGACAGTTCCACCATCGCTATCTCTTCATGTGCATGTCGCTAACCCATTACTTTCGTCTCCTCATTGTGTCTTTCCCATCTGTTTGTGAGTCGCGAGCGACCCACAGACCGCGTGTCATGTTTGTGTCGACAGATGCCGTCTGGGACGAGCGTACGGCCGCCACGGAATGCCTGAGGCGGGCGGTATAGCGCTGGCGGAGCGCGGACGTGACTGTGGACGTCTTGGCTGTGTCATTAGCGGCCGCGGCAATTAGCGTCTCGCTATTAGCGGGCCGCCAGCGTCGTCGTAACGATACTTTAATAAGCGAATACACCGGAGAGACGCCTAATTGGCCCCGTTAATTGCCTTCACTGTGTCGTGTCGCGCCGAGACCTGGATAACGGAACACAGGCGTGGTGGCGTGCCGTGTTTTACGGCCAAAGAACGGAACCTCTATTTGAGATACAATTACGCAGGGTTCGCACACGGCTCCGCATCTAAATTTGAATACAACCACGACGCTTCCTTCATTTGGCCTGGCACTCGCACTCTCATATTCCGACAGTAGGAATGATAATGCTCCGGTAGACAGTCTATTCTGATTCAAGTTGTCAACGTATTGCGTTACGATATAACCCGGAAGGTAGCACGCTATAGGCCACTGGACGCGACAGTAAATATTTCATCAAGCAAAAGTCGCACGTCGCTCGTTGGCTGGCTGTGGAAACGACTGTGAGAACGTAGAAACCGACCGCATAATGCCCCAAACCTACTGAGCAGTGGAAGATGACAACGTCATCAGAGATGGCGCACACGCGCGTACTAAAGAACGATGGGAAGACACATCCGGGCATTTGCCTTGAGCGAATTACGGAAGAAACGGGAATTAAAATATAGATGGGCAGATGGGAATATGAACTGGCGTCTTCCCAAATATGAGACCTGTTGGTTACCGCTGAGCCACCTCGCTCGATAAACCAACTGACATACGGCAGTCGAATAAGGTCATACACAGCAAGATGTTGCCAGTCGGTTACAGGCCACTCAAAGTGCTGTGTCTAACGTGTGGAGAAACTACAGAGAGACGGGAAACATGAACGACAGACCCCGCATTGGTTGTCCTCGTATGACAACACCAATGCTGGATCGTTTCCTCCAACTGTCGGCTCGCAGGGTGCAACATCTGCTGCCAGAAATATGGCATTGCATCAGGGTGGTCTTCATTCCAGAAAACCAGGAGAGTTTTTGCACGAAACTAACGAAACCCACGCAGTTGAAGGACCGGGGCTCTTGCACATGAACATTGAACCGTTGCAGGATGGAGTATTGTCATGTTTGCGGACCAGGGTTGGTTTGCGACCGGAGACTCGACTTGTTAGGGACGAAAACAGGAACGCCGATACTTGGAAGTGTGTGTGTGAATTGCTAAGGGACCAAACTGCTTAGGTCATCGGTCCCTATACTTAAACACTACTTAAACTGGTCCCCGATGCCTCCAAAAAAATAAGTGTGTGTGAAATCTTATGGGACTTAACTGCTAAGGTCATCAGTCTCTAAGCTTATACACCACTTAACCTAAAGTATCCTAAGGACAAACACACACACCCATGCCCGAGGGAGGACTCGAACCTCCGCCGGGACCAGCCGCACAGTCCATGACTGCAGCGTCCTAAACCGCTCGGCTAATCCCGCGCGGCTACCGATGCCTCCAAGAGGTCGTATAAACGAAAGGGCCTACAGACGTGAGGTCGGTAACAACTTCATCTCAGTAGATGAAAATGCAAGACCGGACGGTATTCTAGCAGTGTCTCGGTATCTTCAAAGATGCAACGTCAACCGAATGCATTGTGTATTTTGTTAATAAGGTATTGTATACGAACCGCAATGGGTGTAGCGTAAGAAGTCATAGTAGTACACTCTTACTATATTCCAAACTTTTGTTGTTAGAGAGAGAGAGAGAGAGAGAGAGAGAGAGAAGAGAGAGAGAGGGGGGGGGGAATCAATATAACATTAATTTAGACATAAAATTTTGGTCGGTGTCCTGCCCCGCCACACGCGCTCGGTTACGCGCTTGTTCTCTCTCTCTCTCTCTCTCCCTCCCTTCCTCCCTCTCTCTCCCTCTCTCTCTCTCTCTCTCTCTCTCTCTCTCTCTCTCTCTCTCTCTCTCTTTCTTTCTCTCTCTCTCTCTCCCTCAGCATGGAAGGAGGTGAGGAGTGTTGTGTTGTCAGTACAGAAGGAACACCTCATAATGAGTGTCCCCAGGACCGTTGAAGCCATCGAAAAGGCGAAGATTGGAAATATACCATTATTAGCGTGCACTAACAGGTGTCCGAAAACTTTTCATCAAATAGTGTATGTGCATTTCTGCACAACTTCCACAAACTAAATTAATCTGAACCTGCTTGCTCTCTTCGAGGCGCCGGCCGTTGTGGCCGTGCGGTTCTAGGCGCTACAGTCTGGAACCGAGCGACCGCTACGGGGCTCGGGCATGGATGTGTGTGATGTCCTTCGGATAGTTAGGTTTAATTAGTTCTAAGTTCTAGGCGACTGATGACCTCAGAGGTTAAGTCATATAGTGCTCAGAGCCATTTGAACCATTTGTATTCGAGGCGTGGTCTTCCTGCACAATTTTTGCCCACCACACTTTCCTCCGTTAACAAACTGACGATTCTTCGCTGCCTGAGGACGTGTCCTACAAACCGATAACTACCTATGGTCGAATTACACCACACATTCCTTGTCTCCCCATTTCAATTAATTTCGATTTATTTCCTCCTCATTAGTAATCCTGTCTAACCATCTAATCTTCGGCTTTTTTCTGTAACACCAACTCTCAGTAGCTTCTGTACTCTGCGACACACACACACACACACACACACACACACACACACACACACACGTATGTAAACAGAGCATGGTAGAGAGAGGGAGAGATAGACTGGCTGCGTGTACTGTCGACTTTTCACTATCTTACCGGGCGTTTGCCTCCAGCCAGTACTCACATGCTGATCACTTCCCGGGCCCAGAACAGAGGGCTTTACCGAGTCAGCGCCTCTTTGCTCGCAGCGCGGAGCCGCAGTCGGGCCCTGCGAGGCATCACGCGTGCCTCCCGCGCGCGGGCGGCGAATACAAACAGGCGGCCGAAACGCGTGCCGTGATAGTGCGCCGCGATTTCTGGGAGCGAGAGCCGGCGTGCCGAGGCGGTGGCCGGCCGGATCGCCTCGCTTCCAGGAACCTGGCCAGCGCCCCACCTGTGCGCGGCTGCGTACACCACGCCGAAATCCCGTTGCGTTCGGCAGCAGAGGAACGCCTTAAACGATTTTGTTATACGACACACAAGCTACCTTCGTACTAATTTTCCACTCTGCTGTGTGTCTAGTTTACGTTCTTTACAGGCGATTTCGAAGCCGTTTATTCGCAGGGACCTCGTTACTGCTGAAATACACCGGTCAGTGTATCTTGTTACTGCACCATAGCATCCTCTAATGTAGTAAATATAACACTACGTTACACTTAACTACATTAATAATGCTGTGGCTACAGCAACGGGATACACTGAAGGGCGTATTTCATTTCGATAACTTTGCCTTCACTGCTTACCATAAAGAGCTCCGAAATCACATGCAAATAAAGTGAACTATGAAAATAGCTGAGCGCTAAATTACTATGAAAACAACGTGTTTGCTCGAAAACAAAATACACTGGTGTCCAAAATGAAAGCAACTAACGGAGCCGGCCAGTGTGGTCGAGCGGTTCTAGGCGCTTCAGTCTGCAACCACGCGACCGCTACGGTCGCAGGTTCGAATCCTCCCTCGGGCATGGATGGGTGTGATGTCCTTAGGTTAGTTAGGTTTAAGTAGTTCTAAGTTCTAGGGGACTGATGACCTCAGATGTTAAGTTCCATAGTGCTCAGAGCCATTTGAACCAACTAACGGAAATTTTGCAAAGTTGCGTTTATTTTGCAAACAACCACAACATGCATAACGGTAGACAAAAATGTTTTTTCCAGCTCAACGGACTTGCACACACATTCTGGCAACTGGTTAATGTGCTCAGTATGGGGTGTGACGACCTCTGGCAGCAATACAGGCCTGACAACGCCGGGGCATGCTGTGAATGATATCATCGGTCTCATGTTGAGGCAATAACACCCATTCTTCCCACAGAGCTGCTCGCAGTCTCGGAGAGTGGTCGGTGGATGCCGACGTGATGCAAGCCGTCTCCCTAGTGCATTCCAGACATGTTCCATCGGATTCAAATCGGGAGAGCAAGAATGCCACGCCATGCGTCTAATATCTTCCGTTTCCAAGGAAACATCAACCACACGTGCTCTATGAGGTCGAGAATCATCGTACATTAATACGAAGTCTGGCCTCACAGCACCTCGGAACAACCGCAAATGAGGCCGCAAGATCTCGTCACGATACCTGATAGCAGTTAAACCTTGCCGATTCACCCGTACAATTACATGAAGAGGGGTTCGAGCGGTAAACCTAATCTGCCCACACCTTTAGGGACGCTCCTCGATATCCGTCTCTTTCCACAATGTTTGGGACCCGAAATCGTGTTACACGTTCACTCCAGATGCGAATCCATTGAGAATCACTCACCAGACTAAGTCGGGACTCATCTGTGAAAACAACTATGGTCCACTGTTCGACTAATCGGGGCTCATCTGTGAAAACAACTTTGGCCCACTGTTCTACCTTCCAGGTGGCATGTTGATGACTCCACTCTAGACATTCCCTTCTCTCACGATGCGTCAGAGGTAAACATATAGCAAGTTGCCGACGAAAGGCCACTCTGCCGAAGCCTTTTGCACGTCGTTTGCCTCGATACAATACTTCCAGTGGATGCTGCGAGCTCACATGCCAGTTGCAGTACTAAGGCGCTACTGTCGTGCCCTTACAGCCAAATAATGGTCCTCTCTTTTCAAGTCAAACGTGGTCGGCCCTGCCCTGGTCTTCGGGATACAGTTTCGGTCTCTATAAACTGTCGCCACATCTGAGAAACAAAAAGACGATTCACATTAAGCCATGGGCCCACATCAGTTTCCGACTGCCCTGCTTCCTTTCTTTCCATGGCCCTCCACTGCAGAGAGCCTGGTAGACATCTTCTCTGTGCCACACTGCATCGTTTGTGACTCTACACAGTGACTGTGGATTTTTATAGGAGCCCTGACGTCATCGTCCGCATAGTTACCCGTCGACGGGATGCCATCTTCCGTGCAGAGTACGATCATACGACATCTGGTTGTTAGATTGTATGATATGTCGTGAATTAGACACAGGACGGGTAAATAGCTGTTTGTTGCTTTAATGCTGGACACCAGTGTAGTTTACGGCTGAAGTCTCAATTATCCAGCGTTATGGAGGTGTCGAGAGGGTGTCATAAACTCATCCCGATGGACATTCGGCTATTAAACTTTACGAAGTGCCTAGCAGGTCGTGGAAATACGAAAGAGAGACTAATTTTCGTAGACGTCAGTCAAGTTTACTGAGATGATAAATCTTTTCGTTGTTTAGCATACTGCGTCTAGTGAATTGCTGCGTATTGTAGAGTAGTCCTGTTATCAATATCTACGAAAAATAAGGGACAAGAGACGATGACATCTGGTGCCGACACTTGGTCTAATATTTTAAAATGCGCCAACGGGCAGGCCGAGCGGCACGTTTTGCTGCAGCTCCACTGCTGGAACACTGCAGTCGGTTAGTTGAGTACGTTACTTTCCTTGAAGAGTGATCTGAATCAACTAGTCACAGGTCAAGTTAAGGGCATGCCAGTGAGCGATATGCGAAACGCGAGGCTGAAGCAACAGCAAGGCCCATCTGACACTTAATACTTGCCTCTATGAACGGTGACAGTTGCGCTTGATCGACTCTTGTGAGGCAGCCGGGGCGTTTAGGTAATTTCTCCCTACAGAGGAACACAGTGAAGTTACCATGAACTATACACAATCATCTCTCTTCCTCTTGCGGAAGAAATATGAACAATGAAAACTGTTTTCAATCCTTTGATTCCAGCCAGATAATTCTGGCTCAACTGTTATACAACAGTTGTCAACCGGCGGACTAAAGTATGGAAATTGTTAAATGGATCAGTGCACGAATGTAAATAATATAGACAAAATTTGCGCCACCCACATGACTTACATGGTTCAAACGGCTCTGAGCACTATGGGACTTAACATCTGAAGTCATCAGTCCCCTACAAAATGGTTCAGATGGCTCTGAGCACTATGGGACTTAACATCTGAGGTCACCAGTTTAGAACTTAGAACTACTTAAACCTAACTAACCTAAGGACACCACACACATCCATGCCCGAGGCAGGATTCGAACCTGCGTCCGTAGCAGTCGCACGGTTCCAGACTGTAACGCCTAGAACCGCTCGGCCACTCCGACCGCCTAGTTTATGTCGCGCGCAAAGGTATCGTAACAGTGTGCCACATTTTTATCGGGTGTGGTTAAGACACTATTTTTTTCTTCTCGATGGTGTGAGTGCTGTAACAGCAGCTTTTCACTAGCATTATACTATCAACACACCATCCCTGCCGCAACTGAAATCTCTTTATTGACACAAATGGTTCAGAATATGCTATTGAGTTGTCAGGCTTGTGTTTACTACCGTGTCGGACCATTGCCCGAACACACAATGCAGTCTGCACACGTTAAGTCGAAAACCGTTCGTCAGCAGTGAGATAAGCGGTAGAAAAACTGTACGGTATAAGCGTGGTTCTATTAGAGGTGGAATGTGCTTGTTTTTATTCTGCCGTTAGGACTGACTACCCAGCTAGGTCTAGGGAGATCTACAGTAGACAACACTAAAACTTTGAAATATCCACATTAACGAATCATTGTCGGAGTTGGAAGAAGCGATGAGTGATAGGAAAACATCCTGTAACCGACCGGTGATGACTTTTAGATTGGCAGCCTGCCACTTATCCTACTTTAATTATCACTTCGATTAAATGTTTCTTTATTACTTCGACTTCACTTACTAGGGTAGTTTCAGGTATTAGTATAATTAAAGTGATTGCAAACTTAGTCAAATGTTCAAATGTGTGTGAAATCTTATGGGACTTAACTGCTAAGGTCATCAGTCCCTTAGCTTACACACTACTTAACTTAAATTATCCTAACGACAAACACACACACCCATGCCCGAGGGAGGACTCGAACCTCCGCCGGGACCAGCCGCAAACTTAGTCAAATAATTCAAAGACCATGTCATCAACACGTGACTCACTTCTCCGTTTTTCCTAGTGTGGCAGTAGATGCAGCATAGCATCCAGGTGCAGCTACGCCACAAGAGCAACACCACCACCAACTGGAACTGATACCAGGCACTCATCGGCAGCAGGCTGTCAATATTTGACCCACTGCGTTCACTGACAACTTTGTTCATTTTCTCGTCATCTGTTTCGATATCGACAGGAATGAGAATCTTCTCAATATCTGTAAGATTTTCTTTCCCGCCAGGGTTGACAAGGAGGTAAGCGGCAACATAACCACTGTTTAGGTCTTTCGATACGCAAAGTGTGTCAACGGCGTGACGTCACTATGGCGTCATGTCGGTCACTGAACCAGCGAGCCACAATGAGTTACTTTCATATACAGTACAGCAAAGATTAAATATTCATGTAACGCTTCTCATAGAACTGACAAAGCCTTACCTGATCGCTGCCCGCTGGCGTGCCAAAATCGTCGGTCGCCAAGCCATTCTATTCCTGTAATCTGTCACACAGTGAGAAAATAAAACATAACTCGGCCGCAAAAGACGGCGCCGCGGTGGAAGCATTCGGCGGCGGCAGCAGGCCACAGGGGCCGGCCCATCACGCCCTGACAGCCCGACCGGGGAACAAGCGATGGCGTCGGCGTTCATTACGACGAATTAACCGGCCATTATACTTGAAAGCTAAACCGTGCTCGCCATAATTGAGAATAAAAGTGCGGCGGGAGGGGCGGGAGAGCCCGCTGATCGATAGTCCGTGTTTACAAGCAGCGGTTTGGCGCTGAACTGTGAAACCGGGTTTGGAGGCTGCAGAGGGCCGGCCGGGGGCTGCGCGGCGGCCGACACCGCGGATTAGGGCGTCGCAGCGCAGCGGGCGGCGGGCCGCTCCCGTCGCGGTCGCCACTCCGTCACGCGTCGCTGGCTGCGTAGTCGGGGCTGCCAGCTCCGGTTGCGTTTCATACAGAGCGTCAACAAGCATTTCGCGTGTCTCTTCTTTCACCTTCCAACAACACTTAATAAAGCCCAAGCGTGGGTTAGTGAACGGGGACTGCGATCTGTAGGTAACCAATACCATAAAGCGCCAAAAAATTAACTCCACACAAGAAGCTGTTACACTAAATAAAAACTTAATAGCCGGCCGCGGTGGTCTCGCGGTTCTAGGCGCTCAGTCCGGAGCCGCGCGACTGCTACGGTCGCAGGTTCGAATCCTGCCTCGGGCATGGATGTGTGTGATGTCCTTAGGTTAGTTAGGTTTAAGTAGTTCTAGGTTCTAGGGGACTGATGACCTCAGATGTTAAGTCCCATAGTGCTCAGAGCCATTTGAACCATTTTTTGAATGTCAAATCTAGATGGTTCGCTATCCAAAAATTTCGAGAGTAGTTGCATAGGAATTCCTTCGAAATGTCCGCCTGGCTAGCTGAGTTGCGCCGGCACAGTAGCTCAGCGTGTTCAGGTAGGGAGCTGGCTGCTCTCTGTAATAAAAGAAACTGAGTGAAGGGATCAACAACGAACTTTAACCGATGTCATGTGACGTCCGCTACTTGCCTACTATGCAGCGGGCCCGGGTTAGATTCCCGACCGAGTTGGAGATTTTCTCCGCTCGTCGACTGGGTGTTGTATTGTCGTCATCATCATTTCATCCTCATCACCGGCACGGGAGTCGCCCAATGTGGCGTCCACTGCAATAAGACTCGCACTCGGCGGACTATCTTTCCCGAATGGGGCCTCCCGGCCGGCAATGCTATACGATCATTTCATTTTTTCCTTGAAAATACTGCTAGCCAAAGCCGTGGCTTGCATTCACACGCGACTTAGATGGCAAACGCCAAGAACAATGTTACTTTTGTAGTGTCCTTTTCATATACCAGTCGCACTAGTTCTAAAATATATTGGCCTCTGTATCGACCGGAAGCTTACTTGGGCCACGCATGTGAAGTGCACCCTACAAAAAAGTGAAAAGATAATTGATACTGTGCATTCAGTTACGGAAGGTTGGTAGGGTGCCGGACCAATACGGTGTATGACTTTATATCGTACGCTAATACGGCCATATATGGACTACGGTTGCCTCTGCTATGGTTCGGCCACTGATTCTGCCCTAGAAAACGGTTGACAGATGCTAGTGCATAGCCATTTAGTATTGATGGGGTGCTCTGCGGTCAACACCTACGATTGGTCTTCGTTTCGAAGCTAACCAGCCTCTGCTCGAATACAGAAGACAGTGCGCTGGATCTAAATACCTACTCAGACACGCACAATTTGCACAAGATCCTTTGTTTACGAAAATTCGGTTGCTGGGAGAGAAATGCTTTACTGTTAGACATCGGTTCATAAAAAATCTTCCGCCACCAGCGTAGATCTTTTTGGGATACTTGACCACTGTGTCACCTAATCTCAAAAGTTTCGCGCAATCCACGTTTCATGACGGACTACATGAACCCGATAACACATTTGAACATTGGAACGGGTACACCACACATGGCTGCAACTGTTGAAGGCCTTTTTAAGAGGTTGGAAACGAGCGCACAGTCTCTACACAGATTGGCAACTTACTGAAGATGGCTTTGGAAGCGCTTATTATGATGAAGCCCATATTGGTGATGTTTCGTTGAACGGTCCGTATGGTGACGCTTGTTGATGGGGCAGCATTGAAATCTGCAGCAATTTGCGAAAGGGCTGCATTCCTGTCACGTTGAACGTTCTCTTCAGTCGTCTTTGGCCTTGTTCTTGCAGCATCTTTTTCCGGCCGCAGCGATGTCGGAAATTTGATGTTTTACCGGAATCGGCATATTCACGGTAAACTCGTGAAATGGTCGTACGGGAAAATCTCCACTTCATCGCTACCTCGGAGATGCTCTGTCCCACGGCTCGTGCGTCAACTAGAACACCACGTTCAAACTCAGTTAAACCTTGATAACGTCCCATTGTAGCAGCAGTAACCGATCTAACAACTGCGTCAGACACATGTTGTCTTATATAGGCGCTGCCGACCGCAGCAACGTATTCTACCTTTTTACATATCTCTGTTTTTGAATACGCATGCCTACACCAGTTTCTTTGTCGCTTCAGTGTATCACTTTCTGCCAGCCGAACACATCATGATTTAACTGTTCTGTACAAACCAATGTAAATATTTTATATGAGTCTTGGCTATATATGTGTGACTGGAATGTATCTTCTAAATTATAACATATGAAGTATTGTAGGCTGGCTGAGTGAATAATGTCCGAAGGCCACAATAATGAAAAAAAAAAAACCTTTCCAGATAAATGGAAGGTTGCATCGTCGCAGAATATCAACTTGGAAGCGAAATGTTCATCCTCATTTAGTGTGTCTTGCATTGTGATGTAAAATTAAAGGCATTGGCCATAATCTTCCGGTTTTGATTGTTCCACGAGCTGCAGACAGTACGATGTGGAATGTAAGCGCCATCGCAGAGCCTTCCACGCAGTCTGTTGAGGTATTCAAAGTTCATAGCTTGCACGGACCGTTGATTTTTTTGGACAGCGTGCGGAACTTGCTCTTATTCTCTCCTCGGTTGCATCTGCACACTTGTTGACCGATATATCTGTGTTTACAGGGACAACCAGTCTCCCTAATACCAACGGACAGTGCAGTTCTTTTCCATAATTCCTTCTGAATGCACGCTGCACTGTTGCAACGGACAAACATCTCGCATATTCGAGTACAAAAATCCTGTTTTTGCTTTGTCGCCATTTTGTCAAGTACGCCTTCTGGTGGGCGCAGTCTGGATTCGGTGAGTTTCCGGTTCTGTTCATGCATCAATAATATTTGTACGTTGGAAAAAATGGTTCAAATGGCTCTGAGCACCATGCGACTTAACTTCTGAGGTCATCAGTCCCCTAGAACTTAGAACTACTTAAACCTAACTAACCTAAGGACATCACACACGTCCATGCCCGAGGCAGGATTCGAACCTGCGACCGTAGCGGTCGCTCGGTTCCAGACTGTAGCGCCTAGAACCGCGCGGCCACTTCGGCCGGCGTACGTTGGAAAATATAGACTCTGAAAACAATTGAGTAGTCTATAGTAGAACAGTGCTTTATCGTCCTCATTGTTTTCATATTTCCTCCAGAACAAAGAAGAAGAAGTGGTGAGCTCGATCGAATTGTCGAAGATCCAGTATTTTAATAATAAACTTGAATTGGCTTAATGTATAAATGATGGCAGACGAATTGGTACAGTACTGAATACTTCTCCGGCGCTTTACTCTTCCCCTGTATTCCGAGAACTTCCGTAATTAAAATCGTATACTTTATCATCGCCTGTAATATGTGATATCATATTGGTAGGGGAAGGGGGGATGAGACGTACGGAGTCTTAACAGGAAAGCACGAATCGCATGTATCAATTTAAGAGAGAGCGGAGTGTCGTGTTCTTGAAAAATAGAGAAAATATAAGTGATTCTTTGAAGAAATGTAACTGATGGGATGATAAAGTTTTTATTTTATATTACGTAACGTCAAGGCATCTGAGTCATTCTGTGAAGCAGACAGCGGTTTCAGACTAGCTAAGAGATAATTACGTATCGTTCACACGATAAGCTACGCAACTGATTGGAATGAGTGGCTGTCAACAGCATATGAAATGTAACAGGAAAAAGACACACAAATATGATCTGTTTTGCTACCAGCTGACAACACGTATTTTTGTTAGTTTCGGCCGCGTGGGGTAGCCGAGCGGTCTAGGGCGCCTTGCCACGGTTCGCGCCCCTTCCCCCCGTCGGAGGTTTGAGTCCTCCCTCGGGCATGGGTGTGTGTGTTGTTGTTAGCGTAAGTTAGTTTAAGTTAGATTAAGTAGTGTGTAAGCCTAGGGACCAATGAGCTCAGCAGTTTGGGCACATATGAACTTAACACAAATTAAAAAAAAAAAATTGTTACTTTCCTCGTACTCTAACCGTGCGTGATTTATGCGCGACATGAGCCGCAGGAATCAATTGCAGCTTGACGCGATACATGTGGAACAGTGAACAAGAAAAGGTGGTTTTGACATTCCTACAGATGCGAATGTAGCTACCAAGTAACATAATCAATGTAAATTCACTTAGGAATGTCTTACAGAGGAATGTACTGCGCCATGTTGAAAAGTTACTTTTCAACCAGCCAATATGTGGTTCTGAAGTAAGCGCCAATGCTTTAGCATTTCTGTTCGTAAGAGCGCTGACACTGCCCACCTCCGTGGCTCAGTGGTTACCTTCGCTGACAGCTAGGATGACACCCGTAATCGATTTTTCGGTAGTCGCCCTTAGGCCAAAAAGCGAGTTGCTGTCGTAAATAAGCAGTGAATTGATGGGCTAGCAAACAAAATAACGACAGGTTGGAAAGCACAGATTGGTCGAGGAGACATGCACTATCTTTATTCAGAGCTGATTCGCGTGTTCCGACTAGAAGACAGATTAAAACACACATACAATAGTTTTCTCGGGTTTACCACAATAAAAAGCGGGATTAGCCAAGCGGTCTAAGGCGCTGCAGTCGTGGACTGTGGGGCTGGTCCCGGCGGAGGTTCGAGTCCTCCCTCGGGCATGGGTGTGTGTGTTTGTCCTTAGGATAATTTAGGTTAAGTAGTGTGTAAGCTTAGGGACTGATGACCTTAGCAGTGAAGTCCCATAAGATTTCACACTAAATCATTGCCAGAGTAGAAACAAGCGCTAACTGACAGAGGAAAGGCCTTGAGCCGACTGGCTATTCAACCTTCCCCCATGGATTTGTAGTTTGGCACTTACCACACCACAATAGCTCAAAATCCACCGACATCTTGAACATTTGTTAGCACTGCGTTTAGATTCAGACTTTGTGTTGTTTGTGTCATGCGGGATTTTCCCCATCTACAGGACAAACATACCCTGCCCACTCCAAACGCGAGGAACTTCTGCAGACGTAAGATACGGTTTATACTATCTTTTTCTCACAGGTATTCACCAAGCATCCAGCTTTATTTTGTTCTAGGAATGTTTAGAGCCTGTGGATCTAAAGATGCGTTAGCGATATTTCCGGAAAGCTCCCTGATAAGGCGTGCGGTTAAAGGTTTTGAAACGGAGCCCTCCCAGGCAGGAAGCGCAGCGTCGCTTCCACAGCTCCCAGCGTAGACTGATCAGCAATTCCATCACAAAAAATAGTGAACCTCTCATGTGACCACGGATATTAAAATTTGCTTGCAGTATATAATGGAAAATTGTAAATGAAAAACGTATTCATGTAACTATGTCACCAGCCAAATACCTGGACAGCCAGACCTCAAATAACAATAATAATAATAATAACAAAAAATACTAACGTTGCTATATCTTCCGTATCAAGGATTCATGTGTCTCCTTTTTTCCTACCTAGTTCGTGCTGACATAGACTGCGCCTTGAAGAAACCCAATGGATATATCTGGTGCAGATGTTACCCCAGGAGGGGGGGGGGGGGGGTAGCATTCGGAAAAACAGTGGTTCTAGTCTTGGTGAGTCTACTTCCAATGTACACTCTGGGAATTTCCACTGGAAAACTCCATGTGATGAACAACACATCTCTTGCAGCGTATTCCACAGGAGCTTGGTGAACCTGTACGTGACACCCTAGTGTACGGGAAACGATCCTGTTTCAAAATACGTTATTCTTCGTTCGACGTTTCATCAATCGTGGCTACTGCGAGTCCCAGACTGATGTACAGTACTCAAGAATCGTACATACGATTGTTCTCGCAAATGAATTACATTTTCCTAAGATTCTGTCAGTTAATCTCAGCGTGACATCTTGTATTTCTAGAACTAGCTGTTTGACGTCATTCCACTTTATACCGCTCCGGAGGACTACTCTTGTGTATTATTGTTAACAACGTTTTCTCGGTAAAAACGCCTAAAGGCAGCAATGGATTTGTGCATGATACATTACATTAATGCACATTCAGGTAAACTTCCAATCCGGGCACCAACAGTCGATCCTGCACAGGTCATCTTGCGATGAAACTTTCCCGTAGCCCACAGCGTCCATCGCCCCGCGAGCAACATCACAGGGCTTCCGCCGTTCTTCACCAGACCAGCGTTTCTTAATATTTTCGATAAGTGGACCCCTTTCTAACGATCACTTTGTCGTGAAATTCGTGGCTTGGGCTACAGTTTGTTCTAAGTGCAACATTTTGTAAATGGATTGTTTGCAACAAAAATGACGATTACTTTAAAAACAGTAAATTCAAAATCAACCCAAAAGTAACTCGAATCTAAAATAACATTATGAAGCAGGTCTTTCAAATTTAAACTGTTATGACTTGAGTGGAACTGGTTCTTGTTTTCGCAGACATTCTTAATATTAGGTTGCACGGAAGGAAGTTGAATTCTTATGGTAGTTTCGACATCAAGTCTGTTGCGATATTTATTTTTGGTCAGCACATGAACCGAGCAGCCTGTTTCACCTGCATGTGTAGTTGCGAATGGTGATAGTACCAGCACGGTCATTTAGAACAATTGAGGATATTCGTCTGTTGACAGTTTAATAAAAGACGTCGTATTCGCGGCTGACATGGTCGAAGCTTGTGCGTTCACAATAAACCTACTTTTAATCAACAATTCATTTTCATATTTAAATTTCTACTCGTTTGGAAAACACTTATTAAAAACTATATCTAGACCTTTAAGTTTCTGTATAACTTCTTTAGCAAATGCATCTCCTATTTCAACTCTCCTCTTTTCTATAAAGCATTTTATTTTTGGGGAAGTAACCTCATCGGAAAGCATTCAGTTTGTCCAAAATTTTATCTTGTTCGTGAAAGCGAGGATTTTTCTGTGAGCAATAAAAATATTTCCTTGTTTGTCTTGAAGGGTTAAATTAAGTTAATTCACTGTCGTTCAGATGTCTTTTAAATAGGCACTTGGAAGCATTCAATGTCTGTCTATAACTGACCTTTAAATTCGAAATTGTGTCCTAAAAACAAATCACCCATTTCGTTCACCAGTTCTGAAATACGGGTTATTATCTTTGCTCCATATAGTTCAAAATGGCTCTGAGCACTATGGGACTTAACATCTGAGGTCATCAGTCCCCTAGAACCTAGAACTACTTAAACCTAACTAACCTAAGGAGATCACACACATCCATACCCGAGGCACGATTCGAACCTGCGACCGTAGCGGTCGCGCGGTTCCAGGCTGAAGCGCCTAGAACCGCTCAGCCACATCCGCCGGCTCGAGATAGTAATCTGACTTCTTTACGCAAATGAAGAGATGTTTGTACACTAGCCATGTCTTCTCACAGAATTTTGTGCAGTCGCATCCTCAGACTTCAGTTGGCTGTCAGCAAGACTATCGTCTGCCCCCTGATAAATACAGTTTTATTCTCTGTCGCTGTTTCATTCATGCCAGCTATTCAAATTTGTAAGTGGAATCGAAGGTTAGCTCTTTTCTTCTACATTTCGTAGAGGCGTCAGTTTATATTGTTTTTCTGTTTTTCTTTCTTTAAATGTTGTAAAAATTGGTTGATTGCTTGATTTTGGGGAGGGGAGCAAACAGTGAAGGATGGGGAAGAAAGTCGCCCGTGCCCTTTCAAAGGAACAATCCCGGCATTTGCCTGATGCCATTTAGAGAAATCACGGGAAACCTAAATCAGGATGGCCGGATGCGGGTTTGAACCATCGTCCTCCCGAATGCGCCACTTCGCTCGGTGAATGTTGTGAAAAAGGGCACATAAATTTCGCGGAACCTTTGAGTGATCTCCGCATAACCCCAGGGTTCGTCGGACAACTGTTCAAGAAAAGCTGCACTATACCACATTTTATGCGTGTAAACATAATGGCTCTTACAACAGTCCCATGGGGTGCCCCCAAAATTACATTTTCAGCGGGGAAACAGGTTCTTAATGTTTGTAGAGGAGAAATAATTGACGCATGGAGGATAACAACCGGTGTGTAAAGTGAGAAGCGAAGTGGCTTTGGCGAGCGCCCGCTTAAGCCGTCGGTGGGCAGTGGGTAGTGCGCAGTGGGGCAGCCATTGTGACGTCCTGGAGAGGGCCGGCGGAGAAGTCCGTTGTCTTGTCCCCGCGATAAGGATAAGGATAAGGAGGGCCAGGAAGTGGCGCAGGACGTCCGCCCGGCGCCGTCTGCCACCACCGTCCTCTGTCCCATTCCGACCACCTTAGCTCCGCCCGTAGGCCTACTGGTCAACGTAACACCAGCGCGAGGCCATTCGGTTATTCGGGGAAAAATCACATTTTCTTACAGGAGGTAGTATTGGTCAAAACTGGAATAGAAGTTCGAGTCATGTCTGGAAACCAATAGCTATTGAGATATGGACCAATCCGTCCTCTCCCATCTGTCTGTCACAGGGAAGTAGACACGATAGGCACTGCTGTAAGTGGTTAACACTCATCCTGACACAGCCATCAGCCCTACTCCGTGGTGAATCACGCATGAACTCTTCCAAATACATCTGGCTCCTTTCGGAATGCATCACAAGCATTGGTCCATGCTCCAGTTCAAATGGTTCAAATGGCTCTGAGCACTATGGGACTTAACATCTATGGTCATCAGTCCCCTAGAACTTAGAACTACTTAAACCTAACTAACCTAAGGACATCACACAACACCCAGCCATCACGAGGAAGAGAAAATTCCTGACCCCGCCGGGAATCGAACCCGGGAACCCGGGCGTGGGATGCTCCAGTAACGCCCACATATTGTCGATGGGTTGGATATACAGGAATGCCTCTAAATGACCCTATAGCCAGAAATCGAACGGATTCAGGTTCGGTGAAAGGGGAAAACATGCTACCGGACGTCCTCGACCAATTCATCAGCTAAGAAACGTTACTGGGAAGTCCTTTCGCACGATCCGTAGAAAATGGTGTGATGCCCCCTCGTGCATACACCACAGCCGTTGTCTTTCTGTGCCGGCCGGAGTGACCGAGCGGTTCTAGGCGCTACAGTCTGGAACCGCGCGACCGCTACGGTCGCAGGTTCGAATCCTGCCTCGGGCATGGCTGTGTGTGATGTCCTTAGGTTAGTTAGGTTTAAGTAGTTCTACGTTCTAGGGGACTGATGACCTCAGATGTTTAAGTTCCATAGTACTCAGAGCCATTTGAACCATTTTTTGTCTTTCTGTAGGGGTAACGTTTTCTAGCAGCGCTGGTAATTCATGGAGCAAAAATCGGTGATAAACGGCGCTTGTTAATCTGTGTAGTAAAATGTATGGGCCCCATTCCTTTCCATACAATGACACTGAAACAGTCCTGATGCTTGACCTCCATGAATGCTCAAGGATTTGCATCTTCCCAGATGGGAGTATTGTGGAAATTTACTATGCCAACTCTTGTGAATCCTGCGTCGTCTGTAAATAAAATGCAGGAAGGAACTTTTCTTCTAGTTTCTGTAGGAAAATGTGAGACTTATTTTTAAACACCTTCCATATCAGTCTGCGTTAAAATCAGTCCACTGAGGATGACACTGGCGCTGAAGACTTTGCTGGCGTGCGCCCACACCACCATATCGTCATCATCACCGAAGCTGTTCGTAGCACCCATTCTGCTGTGTAATTTTAGTTGTGTTCTTCATTTGAACATTAAGAAGTGACGTGGCGCAGTGGGTTTGCGACAGTTCGCATCAGCATCCAGTCATTCCATGTTTACCGTGGTTTCTTTAATTCGCTCGATGAAAATGCCACTGTGGTTCAGCCATATTTAGGTTTTCCGTGAACCGCTTATGGCGAATGCGGAGATGCTTCATTTTAAAGTGCACGGCCGACATTTTCCCCCAGTATTTCCCAATTCAGGCTTGTAGCCTATCGCTAACGACCTTCTCGTCGATGGAACGGTAATCTCTGTGTTATTATGGTCTACAGTTCGAAGACTGGTTTGATGAGACAGGCATATAACCCAAGCAACATCTCCCCCCCCCCCCCCCCCGCCCATTCATCCCCTCACATTCCGCTCTCTCCCTTCAAACACACACAAACACTTGTTGCTCTTTCTGTTTACAGTCGCAAGACTGGTTAGATGCACCTCTCCATACTAGGCTACCCTGTGCAAGTCTCTTCATCCCTGCAACCTACTGTATCGACAGTTTTCACCCCTCACATTTCCACCTATAACCAAACGCTATTTTTTGATTCCTCAAGATGTGTTCTATCAACCCATCATTCCTTTCAGTCAACTTGTTCCTTGAAGTTCATTTTTACGCAGTTCAGTTCAGTACCTCCCCATTATTTATTCGACCCACCCATTTAATAAAAAAAATGGCTCTGAGCACTATGGGACTCAACTGCTGAGGTCATTAGTCCCCTAGAACTTAGAACTAGTTAAACCTAACTAACCTAAGGATATCACAAACATCCATGCCCGAGGCAGGATTCGAACCTGCGACCGTTGCGGTCTCGCGGTTCCAGAGTGCAGCGCCTTTAACCGCACGGCCACTTCGGCCGGCCCCATTTAATCTTTGTCTTGTCTGAACAGTTTGTCGTCTACATTTTGCTTCCCTACAAATCTGCGCTCTAAACAAATTTGTGTTTGTTAATGAACTTCTCTTTTACAGAAACGCGATTCTTGCTGTTCCCAGTCTCTATTTTATATCCTCTCTATTTCTGATATCGTCAATCATTTTGCTCCTCAAATACCAAAACTCATCTACTACTTTTAGTATCTAAATTCCCAGTCAAATAAGCCTCAGTATCGTTTGAAATAACTCGACTACACTCCAGTACCCTTGTTTTACGGTTGACGTTGGTCTTTTTATAACCCTAAACCATGTAGAAAAGAACGGAAGAAAATAGTGAAACGCCAGAAATGGTTGTGGCTGAATATTTGGTGACGCTGTAATAGTTCCACTCTGCGCGGACGTCTGTACTTGTGTGTGCGGGGGCGTCGCGCCAGCGAGATGTGATAGGCGGACGGCGGTCCCTTGCTGCAGCCCGCCGTCCCGAGAGACAGCGCACACCGGGAGCAAACAGCGAAACAAAACACGCTGCCACTCTGGGGCGCAGCGCCTCCCTAATGATATTACCATCGGCTGCCCACAACAGAGACAGCTAATGCTCATCTGTTGTCCGAGCTACGTCCGCAATTGCATCGTATCGTACTGGGAACCTCGCTTCGAAGAACAGCCGCGCCTCAAATGTCAGAAATATTACGAGGCTGTTCACGAAGTTTCAGTTATCTCTTCGAAAAACTGAAACTACGATCATGAAACTCAATGATTGTCTTAGTCATTCCCTGATTGTTCTCTCGTCAGTGCGACACATTTTTCCCCACGATGGATGACTCGGTGGAGATCTTAGTTGTAGAAGTGCGTAGTTTGACTGTTCACGCAATGTTCTACCTCGAAAATCACATAGTAGTCGTTCTGGAAGTGCCTGCAACGTAGCCGTTCTTTCATCCGAGGAAAGAAGAAGACATTGGGAGCCACGTCACCAGAATAAGAGGGTGAGGGGCAAAATTCGATAGTTAAAGGAAGCAGCTTGTCTGACTGTGAGCTGCACGGAATGATCTGGGGCCATGATTTATTACATAGTATATAACTGCTTACGCTGGTGCAGCTACGCGAGCCGGTAGGAACGAGAGGCTACCCACGCCTCAAGTTACAGGTCGATACACCACATAGACTGGAGTTTGGGAATGCTCTGAGAGTAGCACGCTTTGTCCATCGTTAAATTTGGCACCATGATGTTTAAATGATTTAGAAACTATTCCGACAAAATACTGAAGACTTTATCCACAATGATGTTATATAACTACAATTCCAGTTATTCAAAACTGAGGTGTAAAGATAACTGAAGATTTGATGCAATGTTACGAGTGATTCGCGGACTTGAGCGACCAATAGCGTACGGGACCTCGGCGCGGGGATTTCAGTCTGTACTGTATACTTTCAAACAAATAAAAAGTTAAGTAACTTATTTCAAGAGGACAGTTGAAACTTTATACGACCACACTTCCCACATAAATACACACGACAAATCCAAGGATATTCTCTTACCATTCAGCATACCTGTAACCTATACCACATCTTAGTCTCCAGTTACGTGGTGTTTGTTCTAATCAGAGTCAAAATAGCTGTCGCATCTAACGCTGTAGGACAAATATTTTGTCTGGCTAGGTTTGTTTCAAACGTAAGTTAGACGAGTGATAACGTAAACAAAAAAATGGCTCTGAGCACTACGGGATTGAACATCTGAGGTCATCAGTCCCCTAGAACTTAGAACTACTTAAACCTAACTAACCTAAGGACATCACACACATCCATGCCCGAGGCAGGATTCGAACCTGCGACCGTAGCGGTCGCACGGTTCGATAACGTAAACAAGTGGGCAGTTTTTTTCTTTAAGGTGTTTTCGTGACATTAGAATTAAAGCTTCTTCATCTGCATTTATAGGATAGTCAGAAACAGAAAAGCTTGTGAGGGTGTTGCAGGTGAGGTTGTGCTTGGAAATAACGCTGAAGAAAAAACATTCAATAGGTTGCGCCGTGTCGGAGTTATTTAGCATTGAAGGTAGCCAATCTTGTAGCTGTGCGCCAAGTTCAAGCAGCCTACCAGAGGCGGTGTCCTCAAAGGGTTTCTTAGTTTCCTCCAAGAGAACAAAATGGCTCTGAGCACTATGGGACTTAACATCTACGGTCATCAGTCCCCTAGAACTTAGAACTACTTAAACATAACTAACCTAAGGACAGCACACAACACCCAGCCATCACGAGGCAGAGAAAATCCCTGACCCCGCCGGGAATCGAACCCGGGAACCCGGGCGTGGGCCAAGAGAACAAACGTAGCTTTTGCTCACCTGGCTTAAATATATCACGTTAGAAAAACGCACATTGTAACTGCTAATGAGCATTCCAACAAGTGCTAACTAACAAATCCACAAATGTCTGTGCATTATCGCATTTTAGCGCGTGTAAGTGTTTGGATTTTGGCGTGCAACGACCTGATTGGCTGACTTCAATGCTAAAAATCTCGGGAATGGCGCAATGTACCGATTTTGTTTTGCTTCTCTGCACACATTCCCATGCATCACTCTTATTGGCTTTTCAAACAGTTTCTTTACATTACGAAAGACATTATATAGTGGCTAGTATTAGCCACCCCATTCTGTTCGCGAATCGAGCGAGAGGAACAGGATTGTCTGGCAGCCTCCGTAAGCACCCTAATATATTTTATTTTCATCTCTCCTACACTATCTGTGCGATGAAGACTGTACTCCCTGGAAATTCGCTTCTCTAAATCCACCCTATAACGTTTCGCAACATTCATGTCACCATTTTCTGTAGAATTCCATTTATCTAGTTAAGCATCCTACAAAAAGGACTGCTGTCTTGTCTGATTCTGAGAAATACTTTTGATGTTCAGTGTTCTTTACAGCAGCGATTCTGCTAGTGCTCGTGACTCTGTAACATACCCCTGTTTGAAATTATACTTTCGGGAAACTGACTTTGGAGATGGGACGCTTACAGCAAATACGTCTCTCTGGCAATTATAATTATTTCCAAACTTGTCGCCGTTCACAATGTGTCCCGACACATGGTTTCAGAACAGTAATTGACTTTTGAATGATGGGGAGTGATACTGAATCACGAAAAGTTTGTATAAAGTCAGTTACCTTTCATTGCCATCCCGAAGGTTTTCTGGACCTCCCTCACACAACAGATAATGACTTACATACTTTCGGAATGTACCATCGCGAAATATTTCTAGAACTATATTTATTGAAATGTATTTAAAAGTTCGCTGTAGCTGTAAATTAGAATTAAAGATCTTGTCAGTAATCGCAGACAAGTAAAGAAATTCTGAATAACATGTCTCTGCTTGAATAAATCTTGATTTTCTTAACCCAGCAGTTCACTGTTTTGACTCACATTTCCCTTTCTGGCGGCGGGTGGATTTTCTACCGAAATTAACTTTATTAATCTAATTCGCAGTTTTCTTAGCGCTACCGAACACCGTGTTGTCTATAGCAGCACGATAATACCACCGAATGCGAAACTTCAGAGAACTTAGTTACGTGTGCATCACAACACCTCAGCATTATGCGGAGAATGGAAGTACTTGCCACACGAAAACGTAAGTAAAAACGAATATAGGCGTGAAAACATCGCGAAAAACTGAATTACAGTCTATAAGATATGTTAGCTCCCAGCAAAAATAATAAATAAATTAATTATTTAATTTAAAAAAAATTTAAAAAAATCTCTTCAACTTCGTTGGTTGCAGATGACAAGCTACCTGTAGTAATTAACACACAAGTGATCCACAAAATTCATGCACACCAAATGTAAACGTATTTACAAAAAGAAACGATCTGCTGTTTGAACTAAAAATGCACATAATTTTATAATCACTTAACAAAAATGTTCACATTGCAGAATAAATAGAAACGAAAACCTACTGATGATGGCACAGTGGCGCCGAAACATGTTTGGGTACTGAGATACATGGTGTTTTGCATAATTGGCGAACCTCACATTCAACAATTTTAACTGCAAACACGGCAAATACAAGGAGCTGCAAACCAAAATGATGAATATGGATATGTATGTAATGCATACCAGTACCCTTAAACTGCATGAACCATTTCTTTCTATGTTGTAACTGCTCCAGTAAACCGGCTTCTAAACTGTACTCGTGCGTCATTTATAGCGTCAGTTACCTAACAACTGCTTATAAACGTTTGGTTATAAGTTCTGAACAAAATTCAGTGAGTTACTCTCTATATTATTTGTTGAATATTTGGTCCAGTTCAGTAACCATTGTAGCTTTTCTTACCGCTACACAGTGTGCGTGCGTGGTTGTTGGGGTCGCAACAGCGAGTCCTCACTGCAGGGAGTGGGAACCGACAATCAGATGGCTTACTGTGTACTGTGAGGACATAGTGGCGGGGCGCGACACTGGGTGGCCATGGTCACCCCTGGCGGCGGCCGCATCTCCATATGAATGCGCCTGATTTGCGGACGCTGCGGCGCACTTAGCGGGGTGCCGTAAGTCGCGGCTGAATGACACCCTGACGCTTCCTCTGGGCAGAGTTTTTCGGCCGCCCTGGGGAGGGCGCACGACGAACAGTGAACAGTGGCGTGAAACCCGAGACGTGTGCAGCCTGCAGCCTGCCGGGAAGCGACGCCCCGCGCCACTCGCCTGCTGCCGCCAGGGGACCCACAGCGATATCGCAGACACACACTCACGCACTCCTGAGCTATTCAGCTGCCTGCTCTGGGGACCATTAGCGCGTAACAGCGGTGCCGCCACCGACATGTGGACACGTGATTGAGATACCACATCATGTTGGAGTCTGAGTGTTCATCAGAACAGCAATAGCGTCGTATGTGCCCAAAGGGGGAGGTACAGGACTGTTTGAACTCTCAATTCTGGGAGTCCCAACATGGCCTTGTTTTAGTAGATTCTCGCAAAGTCATATCAAAGCTATGTTCTACTTAGCCGTATGAACGCGACTGCACAGCACAACACAACTTTCTTGTCTTTTGCCTTTCGTTTGTGCCATCTAGTACGGGCCAGATCTTTCCATGTTAGGTCCCCTAGACTTAGAACTACTTAAACCTAACCAACCTAAGGACAGCATGCATATCCATGCCCGAGGCAGGATTCGAACCAGCGACCGTAGCAGCAGCGCGGTTTCGGACTGAAGCGCCTAGAACCGCTCGGCCACAGCGGCCGGCGGTGTAGAACGATGTGTTCTTCTCTTCAAGGTGCTCAATCTGAGTTTCAGCTCCATACAGCCATCACCTGATTTTTGAAATCGCCATCTGTGAAGTTTTGTCTTTGTTGTATGTCACTAAACTGGAACAGCAGAATTTTGAGCAACGTTATGCCATCAAGTTCCGTGTTAAACTTGGGGAATCGGCGAGTGTGACCTTTGAAAAGTTGAAACCGACCTAAGGGGAACATTCCTTATAAAGAGCAGAAATTTTTCGCCGATTCAAATCATTTCTGGAAGGCCGAATCATTTTGATAATGAACCTCGCTTGGGGAAACACTCAACTTCAAAAACCGACGAAAACGTCGAACGTGTGCATGCTCTTGTGAAATCAGACCGACATTTAACAATACAGATTCAGGGTGACCTGTTAAACACTTTCACCGTACATCACATTTTGACCGAAGTTTTACACTTGCGAAACGTTAGCGCCAAAATGGTGGCGGAAAGCCTCAGAACTGAACAGAAGATAAAAAAATGGCTCTGACCACTATGGGACTAAACATATGATGTCATTAGTCCCCTAGAACTTAGAACTACTTAAACGTAACTAACCTGAGGACATCATACACATCCATGCCAGAGGCAGTATTCGAACCTGCGAACGTAGCGGTCGCGCGGTTCCAGACTGAAGCGCCTAGGACCGCTCGGCCACATCGGCCGGCGAACAGAAGGTCAATCGAAGAAACTTGTAAGTTGTGTGATCACAGGTGATGAATCCTATATTTCTGAGTACGATCTTGAGACAAAGTGGTGAAGTGAGGAGTGGCACACTTAGACATCTCCTAGACCGAAAAAAGCTCGAATAAGCAAATCAATGATCAAAACAATGCTAATTTGCTTTTTTGATAGTATATTTATCGTGCTTAAACAATTTAATGATCCAGGACAAACTGTCAGCCAAGTGTTTCAAAAAGATGTTCTTGAAAGGTCCAGGAAAAGAGTGAATCGAGCGAGGCCGGGCGATCCAGACAAGTGGGTACTGCACCATGACAACGCCCCATATCACGAGTTCACATCCGTCACGGAAATTTTGACCTTGAAAATCAAAATGGTTCAAATAGCTCTGAGCACTATGGGACTCAATATCTGAGATCATCAGTCCCCTAGAACTTAGAACTACTTAAACCTAACTAACCTAGGGACAACACACACATCCATACCCGAGGCAGGATTGGGAACCTGCGACCGTAGCGGTCGCGCGGTTCCAGACTGTAGCGCCTAGGACCGCTCGGCCACCACGGCCATCTCCTTGAAAATCATTTCTGTTGTTTCACAGCCCTCTATTCAACCGATATGAGTCCTTGTGACTTTTTTCTTTTCCCAAAATTGAAAAATATCTTAGGACGATGTTATTTTGGGACTCTGGAGAACACTCAAAAGAATGTGACCGACATGCTAACGGAAGATTTTGAGCGCTGCTACGAAGACTGGAAACAACGACTCCGCCGGTGTGTAGCTGCCGAAGGGGACTACTTTGAAGGTGACAGTATTATTGTTTCGAAAAGAATAATAAAAACTTTGGTAGAGATAATATCAGTCTCATTACTTTTGTCACACGCCTCGTACTTCTCAGCTGCCGTGTATTGAGAGGTTATGGTGCTCTCGTGGACGGGAGGCGTGCCGGGCGTTGAACCCGAGCCTAGGTAGCGGCGTGGCAGCCACCTCCGCCCCCGCACGTGGGTGGCGTGAGAGGCGGCGGCCGCCCCGACGACAGACGCCAGCCGCCGGCGACGGCTGGCGACGAGCGACGCCCCACGGCGACGGGACGCGACGCGACGCGACGCGACGCGACCAGACGGCTCGAGCTGTTTACCGGGGTCCTCCACTGACGGCCTGTTTGTGTCTGGGCCGCCTGTATCAACAAACCGACAGCCGCTAATAAAACTTAACGCCTCACTCCTCCAGGGGGCGACTACTATTTAGTTATGACCTGACGCGTTGTCTGCCTGCGGTAGCGCAGAAGTGTCTGCCCTCGTATTCGACTGCTCGAGTTCTGGAAATCTTTTTGCCGAACAGGCGTTTATGGCCTGGTCGGACTGTAATTGTGATTCTTATTATTCCATTACTGCTTGACGCAGGTGCTCAGTACAGAGCCAAACGAACCACGAACGCTCATTCAGAGACCTAGATTGCCGGCCGGTGTGGCCGTGCGGTTCTAGGCGCTACACTCTGGAACCGCGCGACCGCTATGGATGCAGGTTCGAATCCTGCCTCGGGCATGGATGTGTGTGATGTCCTTAGATTAGTTAGGTTTAAGTAGTTCTAAGTTCTAGGGGACTGATCACCTCAGAAGTTAAGTCCTACAGTGCTAAGTGCCATTTGAACCAAGAGGCCTAGATCGAAGTCTCGATGAAAAATTCAATCGAACCCATCACCGCTCTCTGTTGTTTGTACGCTATCTAAGGAATTTTGAAGTAAGGCTACGATTAGAAATCGTAGTGGCAGACATCGAGGGGAAAAAAGATCACGAAGCAAAATAATTGCGACATTTAATAGATGAGTACACTGCCTGACAGAAAAGTGTAAACACAGAATGGGAGGAGGAAACAGAATGAAACTTGATGGTTTGAGAGGATATGTGATGTCATTTCAGTGATTACAAAATCGAGCGACATTTACTAAGAACTTGGCATAATGAGCCCACGCATTAGTACGAAGTTGCGCCCCCTCTGGCTGGATGCATTAATTCGTTTCGGACCGGTATCATGGCCATTGTATGTTCTTCATAGCCAAGCTGGCTCACAGCTGATGTAGCTGCTCCTTGATAACCTGGATACTTCCACTGGGACAGAACTGACGTGCAAGATGATCTGTCACATGTTCTAAAGGGGTCAGATATGGGCATATTGCCGACCACGGGAAACCACTTAGTTCATAGATACAAGTTCCACGTGTGAATGAGCAGTGTCCTGTTAAAAAAAATGGACCCGCGATATTGTGGCACGAAAGGTAAGACACGAGGTCGCTTGATGCCACTGTCATACCCAATAGCTCTCAACACCATGACACCAGGGGTAACACCGCTGTGTCTCCAAAACATTCCAACAGTAGCAGAATGGGACTTCTCCTCAGGTCGACGCCGTAACTGTCGACGACGGTCACCCGTGTTGGCTAGAACCGCGAATCATAGGTGAATATAAGGGCGACGTCTTTCACTAGCAGTCCATTCTTCCTGCCGCGTGGTCTTGGACGCCTTGTCACGGTCCGTGCGGCTCCCCCCGTCGCAGGTTCGAGTCCTTCCTCGAGCATGGGTCTGTATGTTGTCCATAGCGTAAGTTAGTTTAAGTTAGACTAAGTAATGTGTAGGCTTAGGGACCGATGACCCCAGCAGTTTGGTCCCATAAGACGTTACCGCAAATCCCCAAATTTTCCATGCTTCCCATTCACGACACTACTCCAAACGCACCAGTTTGTGTTGCGGTGTTAACGTCAAGGTTACACGTAGTACGATAGTTCCCAAGTCCGACTGCTGCTGGTCTCCGACTAATGGTGTGGGATGACACAGGAGTCCATTACTTGTTCTCGGATGGCAGGGGCAGATGTGGTGGCCAGACATGGTTGACAGAATTTTGACGTCAAGTGTGCCTGCCTTCATGTCCCCATGCGGTCCAGCATCAGTCACTATCACACCAGAATGCCTCACAAATTTGGATATTGTACGATTCCACCAGCCGGCCAAATGGAGACAACGAGGCCACTTTCAAACACTGTCAGGTGCTGACAGCGCGATCGTAGAGGAGTACGCGCCTTCTCCGTGTTCATCTACATCTACATCCACACTCCGCAAGCCACCTGACGGTGTGTGGCGGAGGGTACCTTGAGTACCTCTATCGGTTCTCCCTTCTATTCCACTCTCGTACTGTTCGTGGAAAGAAAGATTGTCGGTATGCCTCTGTGTGGGCTCTAATTTCTCTGATTTTATCCTCATGGTCTCTTCGCGAGATATACGTAGGAGGGAGCAATATACTGCTTGACTCCTCGGTGAAGGTATGTTCTCAAATGGTTCAAATGGCTCTGAGCACTATGGGACTCAACATCCTAGGTCATCAGTCCCCTAGAACTTAGAACTACTTAAACCTAACTACCCTAAGGACATCACACACATCCATGCCCGAGGCAGGATTCGAACCTGCGACCGTAGCAGCCTCGCGGCTCCGGACTGCAGCGCTAGAACCGCTCGGCCACCGCGGCCGGCTGAAGGTATGTTCTCGAAACTTCAACAAAAGCCCGTACCGAGCTACTGAGCGTCTCTCTTGCAGAGTCTTCCAGTGGAGTTTATCTATCATCTCCGTAACGCTTTCGCGATTACTAAATGATCCTGTAACGAAGCGCACTGGTCCTCGTTGGATCTTCTCTAACTTTCTGTCAACACTATCTGATACGGATCCCATACCGGTGAGCAGTATTCAAGCAGTGGGCGAACAAGTGTACTGTAACCTACTTCCTTTGTTTTCGGACTGCATTTGCTTAGGATTCTTCCAATGAATCTCAGTCTGGCATCTGCTTTACCGACGTTTAATTTTATATGATCATTCCATTTTAATCACTCGTAATGCCTACTCCCAAATAATTTATGGAATTAACTGCTTCCAGTTGCTGACCTGCTATATTGTAGCTAAATGATAAAGGATCTTTCTTTCTGTGTATTCGTAGCACATTACACTTGTCAACATTGAGATTCAATTGGCATTCCCTGCACCATGCGTCAGTTCGTTGCAGATTCTCCTGAATTTCAGTACAATTTTCCATTGTTACAACCTCTCGATATACTACAGCATCATCCGCAAAAAGCCTCAGTGAACTTACGATGTTATCCTCAATATCATTTATATATATTGTGAAAAGTAACGGTCCTACGACACTCCCCTGAAATCGCTCTTTGCCCTGTCAACATCTGACGCTTTTCGCGTCCCTTATATACCCTACCAGGGCTGGTAATAACACTAAATAAGAGTAACAGTAATAAACTATGGTGGCCACTCAACCTGTCGAAGAGATTGCAAACTCGAACCATATACACATCGGCCGACGGTGTATGCGTGTAAAAACTACATGACATCCGACCGTGTCTTCTGGGTCCTTAACTTTTGTTTTGTATAAGATAGTGTACTGCAGTTTCAGCGAGGCGGGTGGCACGGCCCACCTGTCAGCCAATCGTATTTTCTTCCCGAGCGCCACGTGCGCACTGTATTGGCTGTTTTGTAGGTGCACGCAGAGTCTTTCCAAGCTTAGTTGGCTGCACGCCGGCAACTCTGCCCCCTACACTGCGATCTGTCAATCGCAAAGTTATTTAAAGTATAGGCTAGTCCTCACGTGTGTGACAGCTTCTTGTTTACCGTAATCTGGCCCTTGCATACCATTCGCCGATCTCAGAAAACATACGTGGCTGTGTGGCGACGGTGTAACGTACACTAGCTCTATAGTGACAGCTGTTTCTCCTGTTATTACCGAGCGAGGTAGCGCCTTGATAAGATACTGGACTCGCACTCGAGAAGACGGTGATTCAAATCCCCGACAGGCCACCCAGATTTACCTTACCGGTGGATTGCCTAAATCACTTGAGGCATATGCTCGGATGATTCCTTTGAAAAGTGCCCGTGTGACTTGCCAAGTCATCCTTCCCTAATTCGAGCTTGTGCTTTTCTCTAATAACCCCGTAGCGTATGGGATGCTGAACCATAATCTTATTTGCCTTCACTATTCTTTACTTTCGGATATGCGTCTGCTACATCACATTCATTTGTCACTCTACCCAGCTGTAAGTTTTTAATCTTCACTAAGATGGCATTTCAGTCAGACCAGACAACCTTTAAATACACGAAGTTAACATTTCTAGCGTGAGTTAGGTGTTCATGCTTAATTTTAAAACGCCTAACAGCTTGCACAACGCCATCCCAAGGTCTTTCGCGCCTAGGAGATGGCAGGCCAGTGTTGTACAGAAGCTTCTCTTTGGTCTTGAGACTCTGCAACTAACTCTGTGATGTTACTGTCGCGCCTGTCAGCCGTCTCCACTGCAAGACACTTGGTCAGTTACTATATGGAAGGAGAAAAGAGAAAGACGAGGCCGATGATAGCTCCATCTCACTCAATATCACTCGGAATTACCCAGGCATTAGGTGTATTTCGCGTGATTTGTGCATCCTTGTGCCACACAAACGGCGAAGAATTGTTTCCCTTATGACTACAGTAAGCTCATCGCGCGTAATTAAAAAGAAACTTAATGTAGCAGTTAAAAAAGTTTGGATTAATTTTAGAATACTAGAGCTTGTGAAGTTAGTAAATTTATCAAATTCTGGAGGGTAGCTATTTTACGTGATGCTGTGAGTGAATTTCGGGAGGATCAGAATAGGCTGCTCGGGTGCCTTTCCGAAAGGGATAGTCTTAGAGTGCGACTTCATAATAACAATAAACTGGAGTATGGTTTCAGCAGTGAGTTTGGTTTGTTTTGCCAAACTATGTGCATAAATTGCATATACATGAACTAACGCATTAACTGGCACTGCCAGGTGGTGAAGTACTGAATATTAACCAGTATTAACGTTTATAAGACTACGGAATGTGCATTTGAGCTATGTATTTTTATAGCGACAATTTTTTATAAGTATGTATATCGTTGGGAGCAAGTACTTTGACTCAGTCATACACCAACGCTTATTAATGAGAGTACGAAAATATGGGGTAGCAAATGAAATTTGTTTCCGGATTGAGGGTTTGTTGGTAGAGAGGACATGACGCAGCAAGTTATCTCGGAAAGAGAGCCATCGACAAAATGCAGAAGTAACTTTAGGCTTGCCACAGGGCACCGTGGTAGAACCTTGTTGTTAATGCTGTATATTATTGCCGTGGCAGACAATGGGAAAAAACTGCAGAAGTATTCAGTTAGATTTTCATAAGGTTTGAAAGTGGTGCAAAGATAGGGGACTCAATTTAAATGCTTAAAAATGCAGAATTGTGATCTTCGCGAAAACCGTAGTATCCTGACTACAAAGTCAGCGGGTCGTAATTGGAAAACGGTCAACTCAAAGAAGTGCCTGATTCTAACACTCTGTAGGCATATGAAAAGAAATTATCTCATAACCTCAACCGTTAAGTTCAGCTGGTCGTGTCAGGCAAATGGTATCAATCTGCAGGGGAGATTGCTTGCACACGTGTACGACCCATCCTACCGGACATGTCCAACAGATGATGTTCAAAATATATATAGAAGAGCAGCACGAATGTTCCAAGATTTGATTGTCTGTTCGGGGAGCATTCCGAGATACTGAAAACCCGATCGGACGCCAAATGTGCAGCGAAATCCTACTTCCGAAGTTTCAAGAACCAGTGCGAAGTGAAGAATGTAAGAATATGACACAACTCCATAAGTATCGCCAGACATACAGGCAGTGGTGCAGCATGCAAAACGAGCGCCCGGGTGATTTAGATTAAAGTAAAAGCCGGCGGAGGGAGCGACAGGCAGCGGTGAGTCAGCCCTGCGCGGCCCTAGCCGGCCCGGCCCTTTGTGCCGCCCAGAGGAGGCCGCGTAATTGCTTGGCTCCCGCTGCACGCTCTTCAGTCGCCCCGCGCGCCAACAGGGGTCATTTGCGGCAAGTTGCTCGCGCCGGCCGCCGGCGCCGCAGGCACAGCCCCGGCTGTCCCGCGTCGCTTCGCTCGCCTCTTCCTAGCTACAAACACCGCATAGATCACGTGCGCGAAATACTGCTACAGTTCGTAACAGTTTTAAACACCCTCGCCGGCCGAAGTAGCCGTGCGGTTAAAGGCGCTGCAGTCTGGAACCGCAAGACCGCTACGGTCGCAGGTTCGAATCCTGCCTCGGGCATGGATGTTTGTGATGTCCTTAGGTTAGTTAGGTTTCACTAGTTCTAAGTTCTAGGGGACTAATGACCTCAGTAGTTGAGTCCCATAGTGCTCAGAGCCAGCCATTAAACACCCTCTTAATTATACAGTGTGATCCGGCCGCCCATACCTATAGGATTTAAGCAACCCGCAACGCCCTCAAAAAACACGAGCAAAATTTTCATATTCTCTCGCTCGCTATGCGCAAACTATTAGCCCTACAGAAAAAAATGAACAGAACCTTTTTGTAGGAAATTTAATGTAGTTAAATGTCGTTTTGCGATACGTTTTCGCCGGAACCACGGTTTTCGATTTACTCAAGAAAAACGCTTTTAAAATCACTTTCTGAATAGCGAAAACGTATCCAAGTACAAAATTGAACTACATAAAATCTCCTGCAAAAAGTTACTGTTCGTTTTTCTCTATAGGACAAACAATTTGTGCGTAATGAGGGAGAAAATATGAAAATATTGCGTGAGGTATTTAAAGGCGTTGCGGGTTGCATAGAACTCTAGGGTAGGGACAGCTGAATAACCTTGTGTAGTGATAGCCTTGAGTTGGGAGAAAATTCGCTGCTAGGAGTAGGTAAAACGTACCCTACGTGAGTCCATCGGCGCTCATCGAGGAGGTAGCCCGTTTGAAGCATTCAACAGTTGTGCCTTACCAGCAAAGAGAGAGGGGAGGGAGTGAATTGTGCTTCCTCGTGATCATCGTACACTACCCCAAAGTCTTTAGTTACATCTCAAACTTCACCACATGTTTGATGGACTTTGAGGACTTACGACTCGGTTCGTGGTTGTCAGTCAATCGAACGTTTAGCTCTGTGGTGGTGACCTTATTCAGAGGGTTGAGCTGTCTGCCGACTGGGGATTGCACCATATTCGTAACTTTCATTCCCATAATCATCCATACCTATATTCCATTAAGCACAGTATGTCACACTCAGACTACAGCAAAACGAATATAAAGGTGTACAACGCGAGAAAAATTCAACACCTCTGAATGAACCATACTAACTCAAGGGTAGACTTGGAAAAACTTCAGATATTTGAGAGAATAATAGTGAAAATCTTGAAGATCTTTGCTCCAGGACGAAATACTCGTACATTTGGCGAGGATGGTAACAGCCTGGTAGAAACCCGAAAGTGATAGATGGACACGAAATTGTGAACTGCGACAGCTAGGGGTTTAAGGGAAGTGACTACTGAAATTTCTAGTGCAGAATTGCTGGAGTTGGACGTCAGGACAGCGTATGATCTTCGAGGCTGGTGAGCGACAAGATGTAAATTAAGTAATTAATAAGACAAATGTAACACTGTAATGCATTCTACCTCATCGTCGTTATCGATACGGTATTGATACTCATTTGACATAATGTACTGTGGAATGAAGTCGTTAGAGAAAATCTGAGATCCACTTACAAGAGTTACAAAGATCCAGTAACCACTAAAGTTGAGTCTACTCTTACGGTCATCTCGAGAAATAGACGTATAAGTTTGATAGGAAAAAAAATTAAAGATTCATCCAAAACGACAAAACAACCAATGTAACCAATAGAACCGATCAAGCAGTCAACTAGAACAACAAACCAAACATATGAAACAAGATCAAACAGCCCAGAAAAGAATCAACCAATACAACAAATCAACTCGACCAACCTACCAAAACCAGTCGGTACTCCAGGGAGTGCTGTATTGAAGAATGATGATGTGATATTAAAGATCAATAGATACAGCTGAACAACTTAGCAACATCATCTACATGCTTTCCGAGGATCCAACAAGATTGAACAAGCGATTTCTTCTGAGTCTCCTTGGAGGCACACATCAAATCGTTCAAATGGCTCTGATCACTATGGGACTTAACATCTGAGGTCATCAGTCCCCTAGAACTTAGAACTACTTAAACCTAACTAACCTAAGGACATCACACACATCCATGACAGAGGCAGGATTCGAACCTGCGACCGTAGCGGTCGCGCGGTTGCAGACTGAAGCGCCTAGAACCGCTCGCCACACCTGCCGGCAGCCGCACATCACTCTGAGTAAAATAGTCAAACTGTTTGTGGTCCGTGGTGCAGGAACTGTAGGTGCTTTCCAAATGGCGGGACTGACTCTAAAATGTGACGGACGCCTACCAGATAGAGGTCTGCGGCGGCGCCCGGCACACCCTGGCTGCGGCGCCTCGTGCCCCCTCGAGGCAGCGCAGACTCGGGCCCCGCCCAGACCGTGTTTTGCGGAGGGACGCCGTAATTGGTTGGGGCCAGGCGGAGGCAGCAGCCACGAGGGTCTCCCCAGCTGCGCTGACTGCTGCCCGCGGTAAGAACATCCCCGAGCGCGGCCGGCCCCGGGCGCCGGAGATTTTGTTTTGGCGAGGGAATTCCTACCCCTCCACCGCTCCCGTTCATTACGCACCGAGATTATACCTCCTCAAACGCCGGCGGTCGTGTGTCGTTGTAAGGGCAGCTCAGGGTGTCGGTGTTGGTATATGCGGGAGGCGCCCGCCCGACAGCTCCGCGATTATGTACGGGCCGGACGGAGAATTTCATAACTGCCTCACTGCCCGAGCTCAGGAAAAGTCTAAGACGCAGCTGCCCAACTAGGGTCTGTAACTCATGATGGAGACAGCATGCTGCAGAAACACGTCGCACCAATAAGTGTTGGAGAAAAAAAATTATTGAACGCGAGAAACACTACCGTGTTTTAAAGAACTCATAGAACAGAGTTCACACGATTGACAAGCACGTGGCACATACAGTTTTCCTCTGCTAGTTTAACTGACGACCGTGGCGACAGGATAGATAACCAGTTACAAAACTAAAATAAAATAAAATTTAAAAATTATGAAAACAACGGGCCCCAAACGACAGGATAAGCGGTAGGAAAGGGAGAGACGTCAGCGTGAAACAGACGGCAGGTGGCAGCACTAGCAGTGGAGTGTATATAATGCGTGTCGGTACGATGGGTATTTGGAAAACATTGTAGTCGTTGTAAAACGAAACGGGACGATTTTTCTCAATTTCAAATGCCATGATCACTGCCTTTCGGACCAACAGTCGAAGCATTTCCGCAACCGATAAGTTTGTAAAAGGTTCGCGTGCCGGCGTTTTTAAACTGTACTGTGCATGGCAAAATGGCGGTAATCAAAACCGGCCCCGAGGTAAATATGTTGTACCGCGTGCAGAGACGAACGTTGGCGAATATACATGCAACTGTTGAGCAGCTGAGCGCTCAGATAAGCCATGGAGACACCAACAGTCTCTCCTCAACGATCGGTCAGCGAACGTTGCTGCGTATGGGCCTCCACAGCAGGTGCCTCGTCCGTGCACCAATGCTGACCGCTGTTCATCGGCAGCGAAGGCTGGAATTAGCACACCAGTGCAACTGTATGTTACCTGAGCGGCGGAAGTTGGCCTTTTCAAATGAATCACGTTTTATGTTTCATCGGACAGGTGGCCGTTGGCGTGTACGGCATGAAACCTCTGAAAGCAAACACCCTGCGCCGGCCGGAGTGACCGAGCGGTTCTAGGCGCTACAGTCTGGAACCACGCGACCGCTACGGTCGCAGGTTCGAATCCTGCCTCGGGCATGGATGTGTGTGATGTCCTTAGGTTAGTTAGGTTTAAGTAGTTCTAAGTTCTAGGGGACTGATGACCTCAGATGTTAAGTCCCATAATGCTCAGAGCCATTTGAACCATTTGAATTTGAAAACACTCTGCAGCAGAATGATCCAGGCCGGAGAACACAGCGTTATTGTCTGAGAATGTTTTCGTGGCATTCACTGGGTCATTTCGTCATTCTGGAACAATACAAGTATGCTTTATCCTTGAGGGCCACTTACACTCCTACATGCAGTAGGTTTTTCTTCGGCAGGACGGCATCTACCAGCAGCACAATGCAATGTGTCACATAGCTCGAAGAGCATCGTGATAAGTTTACGTTACTTCCCTGGTCACCAACCTCTCAGGATTTGAATTGAATCGAGTATTTGCGGGACCACCTCGATCGGGCTGTACACGTCATGCATCCTCAGTCGAGAAACCTACCGTAGCTGGCCACAGCACTGGAGTCGACATGGCTTCATATCCTTGTCGGTACCTTCCAAAACCTCATAGACTCTCTTCCTGGATGTCCCACATAGGTCTCCACTGCAAAAGCTGGTTATTCAAGCTTTTAACAGGTGGTCGCATTAATGTTACTGGAGAGTGTATGTGTTGATTGTAAATTCACTGCATGTGACGACAGGCTTTCTCGGAGTATTCCAATGATAATACCTTCTCGGGAGAAGATTTTGAAACGTCCCCTTAAAAAATTATAAAAGACAGTGCTTAAACTAACACACGATATTTTTAGCGCAACGCAATCTGACTTTCAGAAATCCCTAAAAGAATGGCCCTGACTAACAAGAACCTTTACCTTTCATGAATAACTTACCTCACAAAAATCTTCGTTTCTCAAACTACTGCAATACAGCGTGCGCCAATACTGCCAGCTGAATAAAAGATTCTAACTACTGAAGTCACTAACTACTGATAGGCATAGTTAGCAAATGAAACATTTTCATAGAGAACAAAAAATGTATTTACCTTAATAGTGTTCAAAAGTCATAATATATATATCAGTTCATGACACCCAGTCTTACAAATTTACTGTCTCTGATGGACACACGTCCAGATCATCCGCTCTCAAAACTCCGCCATCTCTCTCCCCACATCCACCACTGCTGGCGGCTCACCTCCAACTGCGCAACGCTACGCGCTGTTAACAGCCAACTGCCCAACACTACAATAGCAAATTCCAAAAATGCAAACCAGCCACAGACTGCACACAGCACAGTCAGTGATTTTCATATAGAGCGCTACATAGCGTTACAAACATAAAAACCTAAACAGCCTACTTACAATTTCATCAACAAACTGTCTCACAGAAAAGTAGGCACCTAGAAGGGGAGGAGGGAACAAAACGAAACTTCAGGGCTGAGAGAGTATGCGATGTTATTTCAATGATTACAAATTCGAATCAAATTTACATAGAACTTGACAATGTGAGTCCACTTATCAGTGTGATGTTTCACCTCCTTTGGGCTGGTTCCAGGCACTGATTCGGGTAAGAGGGATGTCGTAAAGCAGTAGGAGCCCACGCTCGCCCACAGCTGTTGTAAGTGCGTCATTGATATACTGGATACTGGAATTGTGTCGGATCTGATGTCCGAGATGGTCCCACGTACGTTCTAATCAGGGACAGAAAAAAATGTTAAAATGTGTTTGAAACATTATGGGACTTAACTACTAAGGTCATCAGTCCCTAAGCTTGCACACTACTTAACCTAAATTATCCTAAGGACAAACACACACACCCATGCCCGAGGGAGGACTCGAACCTTCGCCGGGACCAGCCGCGCAGTCCATGACTGCAGCACCTGAGACCGTCAGGGACAGAGGTGGATGTCCGTGATGTACCGTTGCGCCATGAGACTTCCGTCACTTCATCTGTGACCTGAAATGGTTCAAAAGGCTCTGAGCACTATGGGACTTAACATCTGAGGTCATCAGTCCCCTAGAACTTAGAACTACTGAAACCTAACTAACCTAAGGACATCACACACATCCATTCCCGGGGTAGGACTGGAACCTGCGACCGTAGCAGCTGCGCGGTTCCGGACTGAAGCGCCTTGAACCGCTCGGCCACAGTGGCCGGCGCCGTGATCTGAAGTCATACCCGATGGCTGCCGGTAACACCACGCCAGGAATAAAACCGCTGTGCCACTTCAAAATATTGGAAGAATGCGACCTCTCCGGAAGTCGCAGCCATTCTCCCCGACGTTGGTCATTCGGCGCGCCGCGGGGGGTAGCCGTGCCTTGCCACGGTTCGCGCGGCTCCCCCCGTCGGAGGTTCGAGTCCTCCCTGAGACATGAGTGGGTGTTTGTGGTTAGTGTTCGTTAGTTTAAGTTAGATTAAGTAGTGTGAGAGCCTAGGTACCGATGACCTTAGCAGTTTGGTCCTATAGGAACTTACCACGAATTTCCAATTTCATTCGGGTAGTCCAGAACCACGATTCGGTGCTGAACACGATGTGGCGTGATTCATCTGCAGTCCCTGCTTCCCTATCACGGCACCACTCCAAAGGTAGCCGTCTGCGTTGCCTACGCGTGTGTCAGAAATTCCTAGTCCGCTGCTGCTTGTCTCCGACCAGTGATGCATGATGGCATTGTTGCAGTAAGTCCATTACTTCGCCTCGGATCGCAGGCACGTATGTGAAGGACTTACAGTGTTCCCTTGGTTGTCGGACGTGGTCGACGAATATGCCTGCCTTCAAGTCTCTATGCCATTCAACGTCGGGCCACTCGCACCCGAATGGACAACAAATCTGGCTGTTGCACCATTCGACCAACCAGACGAATGGAGACCCACAACGAGGCTGATTTCATACTCTGTCAGGTTCCGATAACGCTCTCTCAGTCGACTATGGTGCTCCTTTTTGTCCATCATACTGATCACACGACATCTGATGCTGCACACGTCCGTGACGTAGTCTACCGCGTTTGGTAACAACAATGCTGCACTCTTGTGGCCGTTCTACATGTCACAGCCCTGATCGTTTACGTCCGCCAATTGTGTGAACGTCGTCGAAGCTACACTGATTTTCGACCATGTCTTCTGGGTACTTCACTTTTTTTGTCAGGCAGTATATATACTGCGATTAGAAAAAGTTAAGACAATGCCTAGTAATGCACTGTAGTGTTCCAGTCAACCTGCACGTTGAAGACAGCTTTTCTATGATTTCATAACTATTTAATGTTACACAACTCTCTGAAAGTGGCAGGCCTGAAGATCAACGGAAGCGGTTGTGCAGGCAATGCTAATGCAGGTGCCTTATGAAAAGCAATAATAGCAGCGAGTCTGAGGGACCAACCCAAGCATTGCTGTTGTCCTGCTCAGCAACAATCATTGCGCGGTGAACGCACCGGCATAAGGACTCTACAAGGTTTACGACTCTCTAGGACACGGGGGCTGCAAATTCCTAGGTTGAATATTTTTGGTAAGTGTGTGTGCGCTTCAGCGTGGAAAAAGAGCGTGTTACTTAACAGTCACTAAAATAGCGAATAAATAATTGGGTTGGTGATCCAAAGCCGCGCGGAGTGGCTGCGCGGTTAGAGGCGCCATGTGACGGATTGCGCGGCCCCTCCCGCCGGAGGTTCGAGTCCTCTCTGGGGCACGGGTATGTGTGTTGTTCTCAGCGTAAGTTAGTTTCAGTAGTGTGTAAGTCGAGGGTCCGATGACCTCAGCAGTTTGGTCCCTCAGGAATTCACGCACATTTTAACACTTTTGGTGCTCCATAGGAACTGAGGTGATGAATCAAAAGTGATGAAACAGCAAGGGTGAACTGTGCGCAATCTTAGGTGGGAGAGAGATGCGCTTACTGTTGGACTTGGAATTTTATCTTCCCTCTTCCTCCCTTCCTTTTCTCAGTCGAACATGGCTGTGCGACAACGTCCAGCCGCCCGGAAATTCTGCCGTCTCACAAGCGCCATATTATTCGTTGCTAGCTCGCACTGTGCGACTGGTCCCGGCGGAGGTTCGAGTCCTCCCTCGGGCATGGGTGTGTGTGTTTGTCCTTAGGATAAATTAGGTTAAGTAGTGTGTAATCTTAGGGACTGATGACCTTAGCAGTTAAGTCCATAAGATTTCACACACATTTGAACTTTTTGCTAGCTCGCCGTTCAAACACCACCTGATAGTTTAATGTATTAACACACCCAAGTAAAAGTGTGCCTGCCAGTGTTGTGTTAGCTCAAAACATTAACTAACGCCCAAGAAAGTGATCGTGAGATAATTATCATGCAGCAGTAAAATGAAATATATCAACAATAGCAACGTAATTCTTACACATTTACGCTCTTAACGTTCATAGGAGTGAAGGAAAATAAAATGAAATTACATAAACATCCGGGCTCTCTTAATTACAAGTACAGTTTTATGCCTACTAAAAGTAATTGAGTCCACAAGCTGTACCGTGTAACGAAGCCGTCGTTAATAATCACTACAGTACTATAAAATAAAGTGACAGGTAACAATGGAAGACAGAAGAGCGGCTCTCGAGTGTGGCGAGACGGCTAGCTTGTGCCTGCTTGGCGAGTATCCGGCAGCTGCTGCGCTGGTCCCTTGACCTCTGCGGCCGCAACAGCTACCCGATGGGTGGTCGGCAGCCGCAGAGACTAACCCGCCAGGCTGGCCGGCGCACCCTTCCGACAGTCGCCGAGATTTTCTTTGAATTAAGAGGTAAAACCCGGCCGCAATTACGGCCCGTAAGCCCCGGAGTCCAGGCCGGGGTGGTGGCTTACCGTGGAATCCCATCGCGCCGCCGGCTTAATACCGGCAGGGGAGGCCGTACGGCTGCTGCGGGCAATTTTGCCTAACTGCTGCCGTCGCTGCCACGTCTCAGTGTGGTCGGTACTGTACCACTAAAAAAAGAAGATAAAAATAACCGGGGCTAACCGTCTATGGAATAAAATGCTAAATTATAGGTAAAATTAAATACAATAACACCCAGTAAATATGTAGTAGTGTCCTTCCAAAGCGACTTAAACTACAACGACCACATAAACTACTTTCAGGGAGACAAAAATTCTGGCTGCCATTGATTGAAAGAGCTCTGCAGAAATGTAAACACACGATAGAGGTCTGCATATACGTTTAACCTAAGCATCCCACCTTACCGATGGTAAATAATACTCTCTGATGCCTTCGAAAATCCTCCGGTTCGTAAGTATTAGTTTTTGCACCTTGTTTTGAGGGTGTCAGTCTGGGTCGCTGACCAGGTGAGACTGATAAAGGAAAAGAAGAGCGGTGTGTTTCACCACCAATTCGCTTAGCAAACGAGAAGAGTTTCGCGAAGATTCTCTGTGGCAGACGTTACAAATGAGGCGTTGTGAAACGGAGACAGGTTTCTGTTAAAACTCCGAGAACGTACGTTTAAGAAAAGGACAGACACCATGTTACTTCCTCCCACATGCATCTCGCAAAATGACCAGGACGGGAAAATTAGAAAAGTATAATATTTCGACGCTCTTAACGATCACGTTGCCCCCGACGCGAGATATAGCAAGCTGATATAAGACCAGCATCACCGTCGTGAGCATCGAAATTTGACCCTCAGCTTTAAAATGGTTCAAATTGGTCTGTGCAATGGGACTTAACATCTGAGGTCATCAGTCCACTAGAACTTAGAACTACTCAAACCTAACCAACCTAAGGACACCACACACATGCATGCCCGAGGCAGGATTCGAACCTGCGACCGTAGCGGTTGCACGGTTCCAGACTGAAGCGCGTAGAACCGCTTGGCCACTGCGGCCGGCGCCCTCAACTTTCTTCTGCAGCTTATTCTTACGATTTATTCCCCTGAAAGAGGTCTGATTTCTTGCTTCTTACACAGTTAGCAATGTGATCCTCTCTAAGTACAGTTAGCAGTATGTTTACAGTATTCCACTCGGATTTTCGCCCACACGCCGCTACGTGGTTCCTGTGGCTCAGTCGACTATTTCTCAAAATCTTCAAAATAGGGAGAAAGCCCTACTTATACATGGTGATTCCGTGGTGATTTTATAAATTTTCGGGTACGCTTATGCTGGAGAAGCGTAAATGTAACAATTTCAGGTAAGGGACTCTCCCACTTGAAGCGCCCACATATGTGTTGCCACGGACATGTAGCGCCCCGCAACGCAAAAAATTAAAAAAATAAATATGTAACATTGTTAACTATAAAACCCTAAGCCGCATACACGGTGATTCCTTGATGGTGTTACAAACTTTCGAGGAATATGGAAAACCGTAAACACAGCAATTTGAGGTAAGGAACCCTGGCCCGGAAACGACCGAGTCGGAAGTTACAAGCGACAAACTGTCTGACATCTGCCAGGTCTTTGCTTACCGTATTTTGGGAGGAGGTACTATGGACCCAAAGAAGAAAAAACTGCCCGTTAAATATGAGCCCTAGAATCCATACCTTAAGAGCTGTGAGCATTTACTCACTAAAAGAGATGTATTTAACAGTATCAAAGCTGAAAAAGTTCTCGTAACTCTTATTATGCATTTTGGCTCCTATGTTTACTAGGCTATTTTTTCTTGGACCAGACTACCTCCTCCCAAAATATGGAAAGCAAAGAGTCTACATTAGAAGAGTTCTACTGTCAGAGGCGTAAAAGCGATTTTCGCTTATAAATTTCGACTCGGTCGGTGCCGGACCAAGATCCTTTACTTCAAATTGATACATTTACGCTTCTCCGTCGTTCCAGAAAGGCTGCATGGTCATCACAGAATCACTCTGTGTTCTGCTTACTCTTTTGTAGTTACCAATGTTACGTACCAAATTGCTTTCTGCTTTGCGCGCTGGTACGTATGCATGGCGACAAATTATTTGTGTGTTTCAATTGTAACCATTTACTAAGGTAGATGTGAAACCAGTTTTTTGATCATTCATAAGTAGCGAACTCTCCTACAGTTCCTGTTACGTCCGTGGGACCTGCACACTCTCAACTTCAAGACTCAATTTTCGGCTGCACTACTGGAACTGAATACTTGGTGTTAAGCGAGCACAACGGAGTATCAATCTACATGTACTCTGGATGCTCTGAAAATCAATTTGAAGTGCGTCGCAGGGGGTTCATCGAGCCTTATTCACAATAGTTCTCTATTATTCCAGTCTCGGACAGCGTGCGGAAAGAACATACATGTACATCCTTCTGTGCGAGCTCTGATTTCCCCTATTTTAATATGATAGTCGTTTCTCCCTATGTCGGTCGGCGTCAACAAAATATTTTCGCATTCAGAGGAGAAAGTGGCAGACTGATCTTTACAGGGCAGTAATGGAACACTGTAGCCCCAGGGGAGTTCATTTAAAAAACAAAACGTTATCGTTTCCGAAACGATCTACGGCAAAATAGCCTAGCAACGAAGAAGTGGAGAAACAAAACTGACGGCGACTGCCGACACGGCGACAGCGAAAGTGCTTGTTATCTCCCGCATTTCCCAGGAGACCTCCTCGGCCGACACCTTGCATTCCCGGTAGCCGGTTTCCTCCTAAAGGCGCGCCACAATGCGCTCTCTTTCCGCTATCTCTCCCAAGGTTTATCGGTGGCCTGTAGTTTCCGCGAAGTCGCGGGTATCAGCCCGCTGCTGCTTTTAGTCGCGATACGGAAAACCGGTTAAAGCTTCGATCATGGGAATACTTCGACCTTTATCTTGGCCTCGAATTGTGATCAGGAGCATCATCCTCAGAGTTCCTGTAACCGTAGTGGATTTTTCGTATACGCACTACTCTTCGGAATTGTTGTTGTGTCAGAGTGCATTCTGATCACCTGTCAATCAGTTTCAGCCTTTAGGTCAGCTGTCAGTCACGATAAATACACGGGAGCGTAATGTACCAGCGTATCACATGAAACTATTTCTTCAAAATGGCTCTGAGCACTATGGCACTTAACATCTGAGGGTCGGCCGCGGTAGCCGAGCGGTTCTAGGCGCTTCAGTCCGTAACCGCGCTGCTGCTACGGTCGCAGGTTCGAATCCTGCCTCGGGCATGGATGTGTGTGATATCTTTAGGTTAGTTAGGTTTAAATAGTTCTAAGTTCTAGGGGACTGCGGACCTCAGATGTTAAGTCCCATTGTGCTCAGAGCCATTTGAACCATTTGAACGTCTGAGGTCATCAGTCCCCTAGAACTTAGAACTACTTAAACCTAACTAACCTGAAGACATCACACACATCCATGCCCGAGGCAGGATTCGAACCTGCGACCGGAGTGGTCGCGCGGTTCCAGACTGAAGCGCCTAGAACCGCTCGGCCACACCAGCCGGCAAACTATTTCTTCCGTCTTTGCTGTGGACTTCAGTGCCAAGGATGGTTTGATGTGGCTCTCCACTCTAGTCTGTCCTGTGGAAATGTCTTCATTTCTGTATAACTTCTGTAACCTCCAACCATTTGAGCCTGCTTACTCTAATCGATCCCTTGTCTCCATCAACAATTTTTATCCGCCCTCCTCCCCACTACACTCTACATTACCAAACTGACGATTTGTAATGACTCAAGATGTGCCCAGTCAACCAATCCCTTCTTTTCGTTCAGGTTGTGCCATAAATTTCTCTTTATTCCATTTAGATTCAGTATCTCTGCTTTAGCAACGGGATCTGCCCACCTACATTTATCATTGCTGTGGAGCAGCGCATGTCGAGAGCTTCTGTTCTCTTCTTTCGTGAACTGTTTATCGTCCACCAGTCCACGTTTCACTTCCGTGCAAGGTTACACTCCAAATACCTTCAGAAAAGGCTTCAAAACATTTAAATTTTTATACGATCTTAACAAATACCTGATTTTCAAAAATTCTTTTCTTGCTATTGCCAGTCTGCATGTTACATTCTCTCTACTTCGGCCGTTATTCGTTATTTTGATGTCCATACAGCAAAACTTATCTACTACGCTAAGTATCTCATTTCCTAATCTAATTCTTTCAGCTTCGCCCGATTTATTTCGATTAAATCCCATTACCTGTTTCACTTTTGTTGATGTTCGTTTTATGATCTTTTTTCAAGAGACTATACACTACGTGATCGAAAGTATCCGGACACAAAATGACTTACAAGTTCGTGGCGCCCTCCATCGGTAATGCTGGAATTCAGTATGTTGTTGGCCCACCCTTAGCCTTGATGACAGCTTCCACTCTCGCAGGCATACGTGTTGGAAGGTTTCTTGGGGAATAGCAGTCCATTCATCACAGAATGCTGCACTGAGGAGAGGTATCGCTGTCGGTCAGTGAGGTCTGGCACGAAGTTAGCGTTCCAAAAGTATTCTATAGGATTCAGGTCAGGATTCTGTGCAGGCCAGTCCATTAAAGGGATTTTATTGTCGTGTAACCACTCCGTCACAGGCCGTGTATTATGAACAGATGCTTGATCGTGTTGCTCTTCAATAGTGGGAAGCAAGAAGGTGCTTCAAACATCAATGCAGGTCTTTGCTGTGATAGTGCCATGCAAAACAACAATGGGTGCAAGCCTCCTCCATGAGAAACACGACCACACCAGAACACCACCGCCTGCGAAATTTACTGTTGACACTACACTCTGGCAGATGACGTTCACCGGGCATTCGCCATATCCACATCCTGCCATCGGATCGCCACATCGTGTACTGTGATTCACCACCCCACACAACGTTTTTCCACTGTTCAATTTTTACGCTCCTTACACCAAGTGAGGCATCGTTTGGCGTTTACCGGCGTGATGTGTGGCTTATGGGCAGCCTCTCGACCATGAAATCCTAGTTTTCTCACCTCCTGTCTAACTGTCTGGTACTTGCAGCGGATCCTGATGCAGTTTGGAATTCCTGTGTGATGTTCTGGATAGACGTCTTCCTATTACGCATTACGACCCTCTTCAAGTGTCGGCGGTCTCTGTCTGTCACCAGATGAGGTCGGCCTGTACGCTTTTGTGCTGTACGTGTCCCTTCACGTTTCCACTTCACTATCACATCGGAAACTGTGGACCTATTGATATTTAGGAGTGTGGAAATCTCGCGTACAGACGTATGACACAAGTGACAGCCAATCCCCTGACCACGTTCGAAGCCTGTGAGTTCCTCGGAGCGCCCCATTCTGCTCTCTCACGATGTCTAATAACTACTGAGGACGGAGTATCTGACCACGAGGTGGCAGCACAATGCACCTAATATGAAAAACGTATGTTTTTGGGGGTGTCCGGATGCTTTTGATCACATGTGTATATTTCGTTCAGCTATACTACCACGTCTATTGCCGTCTCTGACAGAATTACAATGTCATCAAAAATCATATAATTTTTCTTCTCCCTGAACTTTAATACCCATTCCAAATTTTTCCTTGGTTCGCACATTGCGCAAATTGAATAACGTCGGGTACAGGCTACAACTGTCTCTCACTCCCTTAAAAGTTGAAAATGCGCTCTTTGGGATTACGTTTTGTTATGTTGTAATTTTTAAGTTCAGGTTCTGTGACACGTGAATTGATTCCATATCGTACACATTCTCCAGACCTAAGCCCATTGTACATACACTGAAGTGCAAAAGAAACTGGTATAAGCATGCGTATTCGTATACAGAAATGTGTAAACAGCCAGAATACGGCGCTGCGGTACGCTTCTCCTATGTAAGACAACAAGTGTCCGGTGCAGTTATTAGATCGGTTACTGCTGCTACAATAGCAGTTTATCAAGATTTAAGTGAGTTTGAACGTGGTGTTATAGTCGGCGCACGAGCGATGGGACACAGCATCTCCAAGGTAGCGACGAAGTCGGGAATCTCCCGTACGACCATTTCACGAGTGCGCCGTGAATATCAGGAATCCGGTAAAACGTCAACTCTCCGACATCGCTGCCGCCGGAAAAAGATCCTGGAAGAGCGGGACGACTGAAGAGAATCGTTTAATGTGACAGGAGGGCAACCCTTCCGCAAATTGCTGATTTGAGTGGTGGACCATCAACAAGTGTCAGCATGCGAACCATTCAACGAAACATCATCGATATACGCTTTCGGAGGCGAAGCCCCATGTATCCTTGATGACTACACGACACAAAGCTTCACGCCTCACTTGGGCCCGTCAACATCGACATTGGACTGTTGATGACTGGAAACATGTTGCCTGGTCGGACCAGTCTCGTTTCAAATTGTATCAAGTGGTTAGACATGTACAGTTATGGAGAAACCTCATGACTCCATGGACCCTGAATGTCAGCAGGGGACTGTTCAAGGTGGTAGAGACTCTGTAATGGTGTGGGGCGTGTGCAGTTGGAGTGATATGGACCCCTGTTAAGTCTAGATACGGCTCTGACAGGTGACATGTACGTAAGCATCCTGTCTGATCACCTGCATCCATTCATGTCCATTGTGCATTCCGACGGACTTGGGCAATTCCAGCAGGACAGTGCTACATCCCATACGTCTAAAAACGATACAGAGTGGATCCAGGAATACTCTTCAGAGTTCAAACACTTCCGCTGGCCACCAGACTCCCCAGACATGAACATTATTGAGCGTATCTGGGATGCCTTGCAACGTGCTGTTCAGAAGAGGTCTGCACCCCCTCGTGCTCATACGGATTTATGGACAGCCCTGCAGGATTCATAGTGTCGATTCCCTTCAACTCTACTTCAGACATTATCCGCGCTCATGCCACGCTGTGCTGCGGCACTTGCGCAATCTCGCGCGGGCCCTACACAATATTAGGCGGGGGTATCAGTTTCTAAGGCTCTTCAGTGTACAGCCGTGGTACAAAATGCAGAGTATCTTAGCACATGTATTGCGCAGGACTGTGAAACTGCACACGATTCTCCAGAGATATATCTGTGTTTCCCGTGGTTACTGTTTTATCTTATTATTTTATTGGTATTGCTTGCTTTCTTTTTTGTGACTGCTGAGTTTTAGATGAATATCGTTCTGTTCATAATTTGTTTGTGATCTTCTAGTGAACGATTTGTGAATGTCTTGACAGTAAAAAAAAAAAAAAAAAAAAATGCAGGTGAAAGTACGAGATGGTACGTCACAAATACGGACGCTCCACTGCGAGAATCGACACTATATTTCATATCAATGCCAGTATCTGAAAATGGTTAGAGGTTTTAAAGGTTTCCACCTCAGCTGTTGTTGAGAAGTATTCACTACGTTAAAGGTCGCGTGACTGGCCAATTTTGGCCTTACAGGCCATTTTCAAGTGCAGTCTACAGAAAAACAGAACAGTGTTACGGCAAGCATATGTTTGACTTATTGACATATAAAAATATTTTACAACTGGCAGCCTAAAACTGTACTCGCAGTTGTCAATATATTTTAATGCTACGCGATTGTTAAACGGCGGGCGTAGCAGATACGAGAGCTAGAACGTAACGTGCAAGCGTCAGAATTAAAACCAAAATGTGAAATCCAGGAAAAGGAGAAAGGAAGAGCTTTTTGCATTTTGAACGTAAAGTAATTAGCCAGACGGTACATAATTTTGAAACATAAACCACGTATATATGACAAACAAAGTTTACATTAGCTAGAAGGCAACATTTTAGGACTGAAGATAGCGTGCATTCGTATTCTGAGTAGCCATTGTAATACACGGCTCTGCCAGATGGCACGTAATTATGAAAAGTTACATAACAAATGACAAAAATGAAGATTTATGTAGGTAAAGTGACAAGAATTGTTTATGTAGCAAAGGAATGGCATGTTGTAGAAAAAAAGCACAATATGCCGTGATACGATAATCAGTTTATAATCTAGCACACATGGACCTAAGATCATTTTACGTAAAAAGTTCTACTAGAAGCTATAAAATGGTAGATGATGCATCAAGTAAAAATTTACATAATGGCATAAAACATAAGTTTATCAGTTTTTTTAAGGACATCATATTCACCGTTGAATGCAGATATTATTTATTTCACAACTGCAATTTTGGTCTTTAGGCCATTTTCAAGTGGTACTGCAAAATATTTTGCGTCAGCACACGTTGACCTTAGTTTGCATGTTAACACTGTGCTAGAACATTCATTTGTAGTGATTTACGCGACTGACGTTAATATACTGAAAAGACCTATTTCTGACGATGACATGCATACATGTCGGAGGTTTTTAAAGCCTGACATATGCTGAAACAAAAATCTTTTGCAGTACCACTTGAAAATGGTTCAAACGCCGAAACAGCAAATCTTTAACAAATAATTTCTAGTCAATGGCGTCTATGATGTTCTTCAAAACATTTTACGTGACCGTGAACACCGACCGGGAGAAGTTTAAAAGGCTGTTTCCTACAGCAAAAATAATTATTATAATATATTGGCACCTATAAGTACATTTTAGCGTGTCCGTTGTAAAATATTTTTGTCTGTCAGTAAGCAAAGCATATACTTGCTGTACCTGCGTTTAAAAAAATGAATAAATAGAAAACAAGATATAAAAGACTGCACTTGAAAATTGCCTGTAAGGTCGAAATTGACAGTTAAACCAAATGTGTATTGTTACTTTTTAGGAGCAGTAGTAGTAGCAGCAGTTCTATTCATCCGTATATCACTTTTACAAAGATATTGGTCACATCGATAATATCGGAACAAACGCATCAATACCGATAGTCTAGCAAGATATTGATTTTGATGTTAATTATGTTTAAGCACTTCTGTTACGCAAAAAGGCTAATTTAAGAATACAAGGCGATATGTAGAATTTATATTGCGTCTGCATGGGCAGTATTGAGATTGCAGTGGATAATGTGCATCTAAACGTGCAACTACATGCTGAGACCATTTGCAGTTGACGCCGTGGCTTTGCCTTGAAGCTTATAAGTCTCTTTGCACTCCAGAATTAAACTATAGCTGACACAAAAACTCTTCACATGCAATGATAAAAGAATGAATTCACTTGTGCTCTCTCCAGTGGGTGCTATCGAAATGCTGGATCTACCCCTGAGCTGAGTTGCCGTTTGACTGCTCGTGAAGAAGCGATTTTATGTCTTTTAGAAACTAAAAAACAGGAAACCATTTCCTGAAAAAGTAGTTGTATTAAGTTATTAACGCATTTCAGCACGTGCATTTACTTCATGTTTCAGCACCGGAACCATTTTTCTACGATAGTCGGTGCATGCATATTAAATATTACTGGCGTTACATTGCTGCAGTCTGACATTACAGATTGTGCATGGTGGGTGGTTTTTACTACTACGCTGTAGACTGCTGTATAGTACATACATTTCAGTTTTCAATAAAATGCTATAGTGGCCGTGCGAGGTTGTGCATTGATGAGACAGTGGACCCATATTCAAGACCCCTGTAAGATTTCGGTTTTGTGTGATTTCCGTAAGTCGCTTCATTTACACCTACATCTCTATACGTACTCCGTAAGCCACCGTATGGTGCACTGCAGAGGGTACCTTTTACCACTATTAGTCGTTTGCCTTCCCGTACCACTCGCAAACAGAGCGAGGGAAAAACGACCGCCTATATGCCTTCGTACGAACCTTAATTTCTCTTATCGTATCTTCGTGGAACTTACGCGAAATGTACGGTGTGTGGCAGTGTAATCGTTCTGCAGTCGATTTCAAATGCCGGTTCTCCACATTTTCTCTCTGAACGCAGTGTGTCCCACCTGAGTTCCTGAAGCATCTACAGTACTCACGTGTTGTTCGAAACTACCGGTAACAAATCAAGCAGTCCGCCTCTGCATTGCTTCGATGTCTTCCCGTAATCCGACAATGTGGGGATCCCAAACATTCGAGCAGTACTTAAGAATGAGTCACAGAAGTGTTCTGCGCGCGGTCTCCATAACAGGTGCATCACATTTTCCTAAAACTTCCCCAACAAAACTGAACCTACTATTCGTCTTCTGCACTTTAATGATTACATGCTCGTTTCATTTCATATTGCTTTACAACGTTACACCTAGATATTTAATCGGTCTGACTGTGCGAAGCAGCACGCTGCTAATGCTGTATTTGAACATTACGACATTGTTTGTCGTACTCATCTACTTTAATTTTCATTTTTCTACATTTACAGCATGCTCACACAGTCGCTGAACGATGAAAATTTCCCGTACATCACGACGTCATCAACAAACAATCGCAGATCGCTGCTCACCCTCTCGGTTAGATTATTTACGAGTGCAAAGAATGAGAGCTGCCCTATCACTCTTTCCTGGGGCACTCCTAACATTATTGTTTTCAGTGTTGAACACTCGCCGCCGAGGACAACTTACCAGGTTCCATTACTTAAAAAGTCTTCGAGCGACTCACATGTCTGGGACCTAAAACGTATGCTGGGACCTTAGTTAACTGTTTGCAGTATGGTATCGCGTCAAACGCTTTTCGTAAATTAGGACTATGGAATCTGTCTGTTGCCTTCATCCATGGTTCGCATGTGGCGTGAGAAAAAGGCAACCCGAATTCCACCCGTGCGTCGCATTCTAAATCGGTACTGATTTGTTGACAGAAGCCTTTCTGTCTCAAGGAAATTTATTATATAGCGTACCCCAAGAGGAACGTTCAATATTCAGGGATATGGGAGGAGAAATGACTCGAACAAAAATGTCTAGTAAACATGAACTCTAAAATGCAGACCTGAAGAGATACGAGCACTGCTTCGTCTTCGACACCATGAAACAAATCTTTTCTGTCGCAACGTTCTTGCTTTCCATATTTTGGGACGAGGTAGTATGGACTAAAACAAGAAAATATTGTCTAGTAACGATGGACTCCATAATGCATACGTAAGAGCTATGAGCACTTGTTCAGTAGAGGAGATACATTTCACAGTAGTGAATATGAACTCTTAAGGTATGCATTTTAGAGTCTATGTTTGATGGACAGCTTTTGCTTGTTTTGGTCCATACTGCCTCCTCCCAAAACATGGAAAACAAAGAGCTTGCAGTAGAAGAGAGAACTCTTAAGGCGTGCATTTTAGATACCATTTGCTATCGAATGATCCTTCTAGTCTTATTCTTGAATAATTTCCATTCCTCGTGGAACACCATGTATTCTGACTAAGAGTGTGTTCAAGAATTCTGCACCAAACCTAAGTTAAATACATTTGCTGGTCTACTCTTTTACCCTTTTTGTTTACTGGAGTCATCTGTCTGTTTTTCTAATCGCTTGGTATTTTGCGCTGGCCGAGCGATTCCCAATAAATAAGTGGCGAATACCGTAGAGTATTCAATGTAAAACCGAATCCCATCATTCAGACCTGGCGACTTATTTGAACTCTTTCAGTTGCTTCTCTACTCCAGGGGTACCTATTATTACGTCCTCCATAAGGGGACCTGTGCGACCGTCAGACAATGGTATGTTTGTACGATCCCGCTGCGTGAACAATTTCTTAAACGCGAAATTTAAAATTTCAGCTTTGCTTTTGCTGTATTCCATTGCCACGCCAGACTAGTCGAAGAGTGATTGAATAGAAGCCTCCGACCAACTTAGTGATTTTACGTAGGACTAGAATTTTCTCGGGTTCTCGGCAAGATCTTTTGCTAGTGTACGACGGTGGTAGTTAAGCTACACGCATCGCTCTTTTTACGTACGCTCGAATTTCTAACCTTTTCCTGTCGTCATTTGCGCGTTCTTTCTTGAACCGAGAGTGTAGCAGTCTCTGCTTCCGCAACATTTTTTCGAATTTTGTTATTAAATCACTTTTCCGCTGTTAATCCACTTACTCGGCACGTACTTCACCAGAAAGTGATTTACCATCAGCATAAATTTTGCCCATAATTACTCTAGGTCCGTCGCGTTGGTACTACATTATGTCCATTACTTGTGTAAGTGGGATGCTAACGGCTGGTCTTCCGCTCTTTCAGCAAAAATACTCTCCAAACCTTCTTGATCGGTTTATTAACTTTAGCATCCATCGTCGCCGTGACGACAACATGATCAACACCCCCTGCCGGTAAGGACAGTTAACACGCTGCCTGCCACGAAGTAGCCGCCGACCATAGCACAGCCTCACCGCCTGGCGCCGCGTGTCCGCCGACGGCCACAGTAGGACATCCGTGACGCTGTGGCCAGGCTTGCCGGTGAAATATCCATCGCAATGGGTGCGGCAGCCAGCGTTTTAAGGCAAATTCCGGGATGGTTCCTTCGAAAGCGCACGGCCGATTTCGTTCCTTCCTTCTTTCCATAAGCCCAAATCGTGCTCCATCTCTAATACACTAATCTGCCTTTCCTTTAAATTCGTAGTTACAGGTTATGATTTTCCTCGCACTATTCGATTGTTTCGACGCCGATACTCTAATAGTTCTTTCGAGACTGTAAAATACTTGGAGTCGATACTGATACCACATACATCGAAACAAAAGTATCGACAGTTACTCGTGCCACCAATGTCGAAACTTCCCTAATCACAACACGCCCTCCAGCAACCGTTCACTTCAGTATCTGACATCAACACCGAGCGAACTGGCGCGGCGCTTAACGCATTTGGCTCGAATTCTGAAGGAACTGGGTTCGTGTCGCTGTCCGGTCATTCGTACTTAGTTAGTTTCCACATGTCTCTGCAGCGAAATGCAAGGAAGGTTCTTGTAAAATGGCGTGTTTCGTTTCATTTCCTATATTTCTTCTGCCTGAGATCGTCCTGGTCCTCCTGTAACTTCATCATAGAAGGGACGTTGGACCCTAATCTTCCTTTACTTCACCTTTATTGAAACAAAAAGCTCCATTCGTCAGTTATGTTGTATTTTTCTTCGCAGAAAAGGTTTCGAATCAGTTACTGTACTTTTTTTACGTGGCAACAATGTGTGTCGTCCGCACTTGTATGTTCTGTTATGTCACCGTACTGTTTTCAGCACAAAAGATTAATGCACTTGAAAATTACTCTTAAGTAATTCGAAACATGTTGTATGAGAAAAACTCCAACGTAATTGGCAACTGGAGCGTTTGATTTCAGCAAATGTACATTTAAAAATCGTAGAATGATTCTGGCACTTCGAGAAGAGGCATCATGCCTTCCATTTTCGCTGTTCACTATTGTTTCTTTTGTGGTTCAATGTCGATAGTACGGTTTTAGTACCTGAGACCAACAAAAATGGCACGAAGATACAAATAGAAGTTTTACGCCACAGTTACTGCGCAAAATAATAAATTTGTGCTTTACTGCGAACATTTGGCAAATTTACTCTTAGTGTAGCAATCTTTTCGCCATATTGGATTTGTTATCTAGTCTGATCATGTGCATGTGATGAAACAGAGTTTATATAGAGATATCGAAATGTTGAGTTTTCAAAAGAGGCAAACAAAAATAGACTCCGTTTTGAGATTCCACCTGTACTATATGAAATAATAGCAGAGCGAACCTTCATGAATTTTGATGTATTAGCTTTTTTATCGTAATATATAGCACATAAAACATTCAGTTATCGATCAAGAAGTATTGTGGTCTCTTTTCTTCTTCTAACTGAACACTATTTGATCAGTTTTCTATAATTTTATAATTGTGTCCAGATAGTCCTGAGAAGGATTGAAAGTTGTACGTCGTGGCGACTTTGATAATGTAAGTGTGGTGTCGGAACGAAATCGCCGTCCTTCCTCTCTGTCATTGACTCTAGCCTCACTCGGCTGATGTGTGTCGCAATTTACCACAGGTTTCCTTTAACTGGCTTGAGAAATCGCGGTTTTCCTATCGAAGGCAACCGTCCATTCCGTCCTGTTAACCGCGTGCTTAGGAAACGCTCACCGACAAGTGGTCTTCCTCGAATATTTAGAAACGACTTGACGTATTTCTCCTTCCCAGTGACCAGATGCTTCCTGCTATTACTTCCTCTCTCGAGATTACTTAGGACACACGATGCTCTAACTGATTTGGTTCGTCTCGTAGATTTCCAATATGGTGTGTGTGCTCGCCAGGTGACGCGTCTCGAAATGCGGACAGGAATGTACCATATTTTGCTTCGGAGGGAAACATGTCGATTTATCAGTATAATTGGAGCAAATGAACAGTAGAACACTGTTTATAAGATCTTAATTCTTGTCTCATACTGCACTCAAAGAAAAGTCTGGGCGTACTAGAAATTCCAGAATTCAGCATTACGCTTACGGGTACACAATCCTTCTGTCTCCTTATCACGTAGCTTCGTATATATTGAAGGCTTTCGCTGCGTTTCGTGAAAGGAGGTAAGTGTTTCGTTCTCTGCTCTGTATCTCGGATAGTACACAATATATGAAAACGATAGTTACCTGTGTAGTGATTGCCGTTGTAGGAAGCGAGCTTAATCATACAGCCTCGTTCGAGTGCGGCTGTTATTTCATAGTATTACCACACGGTAATGGAAAAAGTGCTCACTGGATGCTGTGCCATGACTTACTGTTGATGTTTATAAATTAATTGGTAACAGGAAGGATAAGAGCGAGTGCTGGTGAAAGAAGCGGCGGAATGCACTTTGAAGACAAAGTATTATAAGTGGACAATTTGTAAAGAACGGAGTAGGAGGTAGCCCGTGGTAGCAAACTGAGTGCAACTTTCCTGTAGAGGGACAGGGAGACGAAAAGAGCTTACTTAAAAAGTTTTCTATGAATGTAGAGCATCGTTCTCCAAAATGGGGAACAAAAGAAACAGAACGGGTCGATGGATCATATCCGAACCAATTTCATTCTGCTGAAGACATTGTACCGTTTGCGTCTAATGCTTCTGAATTTAAAAATGAATGGAGGAACTTAATGGAGCAATTTAATATGAAAACCGTTCAAATACCGAGTGAGGGCTGCACACGGACAAATGGACAGATAAATGTTGAGATTTATTGGGAGAGACAGGGAAACAAACAAACTAGTCAGAGAACAAGCGGGAGAGGAAGTTGTAATAGTGGTTGCGGATATGGACGGGGCATGTAGCAAGGCGAGTGTATGGTAGATGGACGAAGCAAGTTCTTTGCTCCGTCGCAAGAGCCAGGAGCAATCTCTCTGGTAGAATATCGTGATACTTAGAGAAGAATGATCTAGTACTGTACCGACTACGAATTACATGCTGCATTAAAAGAAGTCTGTGTGTTTCTGCATAAATTATGCGAGTGATTTAAAACACGTGGGACGTTTCGGCAACTAGTGATGTTGCCCAACAGATGTGGTTAATAACATTGACCTCGGCGTGTGACTGCATACTTCCAGAAAAGTGTCTACGTCTTTCGGTGGGAAAACACACGGAAACAATATTCCAGGGGGCCATCTCATAGGAACACATCTGTGAAGTAGCGTACCGTGTGTTTTACACATAAAATAAGGCCAAATGTGTAAATATGAGCTTTGTAAATTCGAAACCAGTGATGGTGTTTAGATTATTATTTAGTGAATTAAAACTAAACTGAAGCTTGTTGCTCTTGTATATTATAAATGTTCTATCTCGCAGAGCAGCCAGGATTTTCCAGAATTGTTGATATTCGTCAAAACAGCGTATTGCATTACAGTTCGACTCTGAGAAAAAAGTGGCAGTGTGGACGTTGCAGGTGATTAGTACAAAAAACCTAACTAACCTAAGGACATCACACATATCCATGCCCGAGGCAGGATTCGAACCTGCGACCGTAGCGGTCGCGCGGTTCCAGACTGAAGCGCCTAGAACCGCTCGGCCACACCGGCCGGCTGGTTAGTACAGCCGAGCGACCGCTGTGCTTCGCAAGTGTAACAGAGGAGGGTCAAGTAGAGCCACCCTGCGGCTACAGTGTGATACGTAATAAAGAGCAACCACTACGACCAGAAGACTCACTGCTTCATATAAGTGTCTTACAGAATGGTCTGACATCTTGCTATTATACTTGCAACTGATCTCTGGATGTTATTTGGAATCTCACTGCTCTTGTTGTTGATAATATACGGCTATGAGCCCAGGCTGGAATTCTCAACTACTATCCCCATTCGTCTGAAATTCTTCAATACTACACTGAACATTAACGTACCACACTTCAACAAAAACAAAAAGAAAAATTAAGAGTGTGTTGCAGAACAGATGACGTACTCGATTTTCGTATACGGAGTTGACAAAGGGAACGTTGTAAGTTGACGATACGTTATTTGCTGCGAGTATGCATCCACATTTGTACTCGCAAACCAGAATGTCGTATGTGGCGGAAGGCTATTCCATTCGCAGATAGTATGTGAGGAGATAAGTCACCTGCACACTTCTGAATGAACCCGAATTTGTCCAAGTTTATCATCATGGTCATTGCGTGGGACAGTTGTGGAAAGTAGTATGTTTCCTAACTGTTTTTGGAACATGGGCTGTGCCATGTTTTTTTGAGTAAGTCTCTCCGCAATACACCACGTGTCGCTCTGCTTTTTGCATTTTATTCACCATTCCTCTAAATATCACACGCTGGATAAACAAACACTTGAAGAATCTTTTCCTTTTTAGCATATCTTCTGTTAACCCAACTTAGGAAGGGTTGGAAACTGACAAAAAGTATTGAAAATTGTGTAAAGAGAGATTCTGCAAGCCATCTCTTTCGGACGTGAATTTCACTTCCTTCGGATTATTCGAATAAATTTGTGTGGCACCTGCCTTTTCTGCGGCTAGATTCGTGTGTTCTTTATAGTGTTTCGGCTGGAAACTCATTGATATTTGTAGCTTGTGACTGAGTCCAGTGATGGAACGTCGCTTATTTAGTCAACCAGTAGTATATGTTTTCACCTTTTAACGTACATTGCATTTCGTTTTTAAATGTTTAGATTCGCTGCTGACCTTTATATGAGGCACTGATGATCTACAAATATCTCTGTACTTCATGACAAGTTTCTAAAGCTGTAGTATCCCTGCACGCAAAACTGCGCCGCCGTGACTATCCTCATAGGGCTACAGACTTCATGCGCAGGTTGACGTACGCGGCTTGACAAAAAGAGTGAAGCCCCCAGAAGGGAAGGAGGAAACGAAATTAAACTTAACAACTTGGGATGGAATGTGATGTTGTTTCAGTGAGTACAACATCGTGTGAAATTTACTAAGTACTTAGCTGTACAAGTCCACTTATCAATACCACGTCGCACCCACTGTGAGCTGCATACATTGAATGATTCGGCTGGCAAGAGTGTTATAAGGCCGTTGTATCTTCTCCTGAGACAAGCCCGTCTACAACTGCTGTAACTGCTTGTTAACATCCTGGCCGGCCGGGGTGGCCGAGCGGTTCTAGGCGCTACAGTCTGGAACCGCGCGACCACTACGGCCGCAGGTTCGAATCTTGCCTCGGGCATGGATGTGTGTGATGTCCTTAGGTTAGTTAGGTTTAAGTAGTTCTAAGTTCTAGGGGGCTGATGACCTCAGAAGTTAAGTCCCATAGTGCTCAGAGCCATTTGAACTATTTTGTTAACATCCTGACTACTGACACAGGACGGAGTTCACGTTCGATCTGTTCTCATACATGTTCTGTCGGAAAAGATCTGGGTATCGTTCTGGCCAATGGAGTACCTCAACATAACGCACACAGTTGATACGGACTCGTGCCGTGTGTGTACCAGCAGTGTCCTGTTGAAAAATGACGCTAAGATACTCTCGCACACATGAGGGCACAAGATACCCTTGACATCAGTTACCTGAGTCACAACCAGCCGGGATATAAAATCATACCCGATGGTTCCCCGCACCGAGACGATCACGAGTAACAGCGCTGTGGTCTCCAAAACATTGGACGAATGCGATCTGTTCCCAGGTCACCTACATACTGGCCGAATATGTTTATCCAGGGTAGTGCAGAACCGCAACTCATCGTTCGACATAACGCGACGACGTTCATCCACGAGTCCATGCTTCCTGGACACGGCACCGTTACGAAGACAGCCGATTGGATGGGACGGTAATCTCCTATCCCCACTGCTGCTGGTGTCCGACGAACGTTGTGGAATGGCACAGAATGTTGTAAGAAATACATTACGTGTTCTCGGATAGCAGGAGCTGACGTGAAGAGATCGCAATGTTCTTGATGTCGAATAAGGTGATCTTCCTGTCTGGTGGTCTGACGTCGTCGACTGGAACCTTGCCCTCGCGTTCCTATGCAATCGAACATCGGGTCATTTTCACATCCGAATGCCCCACAATCTGGATATTGCACGATTCGTTCAACCGGTCAAATGGATATCCATTTTGAGGCCCCTTTGAAACTATGACAGGCGCTGATAAAGCTGTCTCAGAAGAGCACGGTGCATCTTCGTGTCCTTCACACTGAAAAATCAACATCTGACGCTGCTCAAGCCACCTTTGTAAAATACCAGGCCTGGTAACAACATTAAACACGAACAATACTAAAGCACTCTGTAACCCGTTCTACATATCACAAAGAATTTGAACGCTATCATCATTTACACTACTGGCCATTAAAATTGCTACACCAAGAAGAAATGTAGATGATAAACGGGTATTCATTGGACAGATATATTATACTAGAACTGACATGTGATTACATTTTCACGCAATTTGGGTGCATAGATCCTGAGAAATCAGTACCCAGTACAACCGCCTCTGGCCGTAATAACGGCCTTGATACGCCTGGGCATTGAGTTAAACAGAGCTTGGATGGCGTGTACAGCTACAGCTGCCCATGCAGGTTCAACACGATACCACAGTTCATCAAGAGTAGTGACTGGCGTATTGTGACGAGCCAGTTGCTCAGCCACCATTGACCAGACGTTTTCAGTTAGTGAGAGATCTGGCGAATGTGCTGGCCAGGGCAGCAGTCGAACATTTTCTGTATCCAGAAAGGCCCGTACAGGACCTGCAACATGCAGTCTTGCATTATCCTACTGAAATGTATGGTTTCGCAGGGATCGAATGAAGGGTAGGGCCACGGGGCGTAACACATCTGAAATGTAACGTCCACTGTTCAAAGTGCCGTCAATGCGAACAAGAGGTGACCGAGACGTGTAACCAATGGCTCCCCATACTATCACGCCGAATACACGCTTCTAATGTGCGTTGGCCGCGATGTCGCCAAACATGGATGCGACCATCATGATGCTGTAACCAGCACCTGGATTCATCCGAAAAAATGACGTTTTGCCATTCGTGTACCCAGATTCGTCGTTGAGTACACAATCGCAGGCGCTCCTGTCTGTTCAAAATGGTTCAAATGGCTCTGAGCACTATGGGACTCAACTGCTGTGGTCATCAGTCCCCTAGACTTAGAACTACTTAAACCTAACTCACCTAAGGACATCACACACACCCATGCCCGAGACAGGATTCGAACCTGCGACCGTAGCAGCAGCGCGGCTCCGGACTGGAGCGCCTAGAACCGCTTGGCCACCGCGGCCGGCGCTCCTGTCTGTGATGTAGCGTCAAGGGTAACCGCAACCATGATCTCCGAGCTGATACTCCATGCTGCTTCAAACGTCGTCGAAATGTTCGTGCAGATGGTTGTTGTCTTGCAAACGTCCCCATCTGTTGACGCAGGGATCGAGACGTGGCTGCAAGATCCGTTACAGCCATGCGGATAAGATGCCTGTCATCTCGACTGCTAGTGATACGAGGCCGTTGGGATCCATAACGGCGTTCCGTATTACCCTCCTGAACCCACCGATTCCATATTCTGCTAATAGTCATTGGTTCTCGACCAACGCGAGCAGCAATGTCGCGAAACGATAAACCGGAATCGCGATAGGCTAGAATCCGACGTTTATCAAAGTCGTAAACGTGATGGTACGCATTTCTCCTCCTTACACGAGGCATCACAACAACGTTTCACCAGGCAACGCCGGTCAATTGCTGTTTGTGTATGAGAAATCGGTTGGAAACTTTCCTCATGTCAGCACGTTGTAGGTGTCGCCACCGGCGCCAGCCTTGTGTGAATGCTCTGAAAAGCTTATGATTTGCATATCACAGCATCTTCTTCCTATCGGTTAAATTTCGCGTCTGTAGCAAGTCATCTTCGTGGTGTAGCAATTTTAATGGCCAGTAGTGTAGTTACCCGCTGATGGTGTGTACGTGCGTTGACATCCGACCAATATCTTCTGCGTGTTTCACTATGTTTGCATTATGTAGTAAACAAACAAGGCAGCACTCTATAGATATACCCATTACAGTCAGCTGTACTCGTCTTACGCTGGAGAAACGAGTCCCATACTCAAGCAAATAGAAGCTTTTGTGGGACGGGGAAGGAAGGATTTTGCGAATCACCGGATGAACCTGTCCCTCGAGGACCTGTAGCCAAGAAAGCCATACTATTTATTTCTTTTTTTTTTTTTTTTTTTTTTTTGTAAACATCTGTCGTAATCCTCGGCGTCCTGATATGAGCAGTGATAGAGAGGGAGAGAGAACAGAATTTGCCGAATGTTTCTCGGAAGTGGTCGTATCATTTGTTAAAATTCGGAGCTCCGCTACATTTTGGTTGAAATCAAATAAATAAAATCGAGAGCTATACATAATTTCCTGCTGGTTTCAACAGTAACTGTCGATCGCTGCAGCAGGCGGAACCTCCGATCAAGGTCACGTGGCTCCATGTGGTCCGCAACGCGGCCCCTGGTGACTCACGTTTAGGCAAAAGCGGCCGAGATTTATTGGGTATCTGTGCAGGCGGCCCGGCGCGGCGAGGCCCGATAGCGCGTGATAAATTAAGAGCGAGCGGCCGAACAAAGGGCGCGCCGCCAACAATGGCCCAATTACTCCGAAAATCATAAGCGGCCGCGCCGGCGCAGGCGAGTACACACGACACGCGCGGCCGTGTAATTACGGCGAGCGAGCGCCGAGGAGCCGTGGGCGCGGCCGTGCAGACACCTGGCCGCGGCCCACGCAGCGCACCGCCTGCTCCCAGCTACAGCTGCGGCGGCCCTCAGCCACGCAGGACGCCGTGCCGAGCAGGGTTGGGTTGGGTTGGGTTATTTGGAGAAGGAGACCAAACTGAGAGGTCATAGGTCTCATCGGATTAGGGAAGGATGTGGAACGAAGTCGGCCGTGCCCTTTCGTAGGAACCATCCCGGCATTTGCCTGAAGAGATTTAGGGAAATCGCAGAAAACCTAAATCAAGATGGCCGGACGCGGGATTGAACCGTCGTCCTCCCAAATGCGAGTCCAGTGTGCTAACCACTGCGCCACCCCGCTCGGTGCCGAGCAGGAACGAGTGCACTCTACTGTAGCGGTTCTTGCGAAACGAGTATTAGGTGTGAGGGGGCAGTTGCTACATGCAGTACTAGTACGTTACTTTCTCAACGTGTTGAGACAAATGCTTTCTGGTGCTGTCTTCCTACCATTGGGCGACATCAACTATAGAATCAGATAATAAATCGCTTCAGTTGTTAATAGTTTTAGTGGTTCATTCACGATCTGTTTCCGTCGATTTAAGCCCATCTTCAAGTGAACGACAACTATGAGGCCTGTTGCCGGCGCACACTGGACATCAGGCTGCGGGCAGGTGACAGCCGCACTTGAAGCCGAGATAGGGTGTGCGGCGGCCGCAGGCCTCACGGTTGTCGTTCATCTGAAGATGGGCGTACAGTCGACCGAAACCGGTCGTGTTTGAACCACGAAAACTATTTACAACTGGAGCGATGTATTACTTGATTCTACAGTGCTCAGTTGCTGATGTACTGTTAACCAAATTTTATGCATTAACTGCAGAGCTGCCGGCCTCTGTGACCGAACGGTTCTAGACGCTTTAGTCTGGAACCGCGCGACCGCTACGGTCGCAGGTTCGAATCATGCCTCGGTCATAGATGTGTGTGATGCCCTTAGGTTGCTCTAGGGGACTGATGACCACAGCAGTTAAGTCCCACAGTGCCCAGATCCATTTGAACATTTTTTTTTCTTTTTTTTTGCTAAGGTCATCGGTTCATAAGCACCTGCACTACACCGAATGAAATTGGAAATTCTTGGTAAGTTCCTATGGGATCAAACTGCAGAGGTCATCGGTCCCTACGGTTACACACTACTTAATCTAACCTAAACTAACTTACGTGAGAACAACAGCGCCTCCATGCCCGAGTGTGGATTTGAACATCCGATAGGGGAAGCTGCGAGAACCGTGGCAAGGCCCCCTCGACCGCACGGTGGACCGAGGATCAGTGGGAAACTGTTGCCTGGTCGGATGAAAAAAAAATGGTTCAAATGGCTCTGAGCACTATGGGACTTAACAGCTGTGGTCATCAGTCCCCTAGAACTTAGAACTACTTAAACCTAACTAACCTAAAGACATCACACACATCCATGCCCGAGGCAGGATTCGAACCTGCGACCGTAGCAGTCGCGCGGTTCCGGACTGCGCGCCTAGAACTGCGAGACCACCGCGGCCGGCTGCCTGGTCGGATGACTCACCTATCGTGTTAGATCACGTCGATGGTCGTGTCCCGATACCCTGTCACACAGGCGAACGGCCGCTCGAGATGTGCACTGGGACAGATCGATGGGGACAGTATTATGCTACGAGGGACATTAACCTCGTCTTCCATGGCTGATACGTCCGCAGCTCGTGGTCTCGCGCTCGCGTTCTCGCTTCCCGAGCACGGGGTCCCGGGTTCGAGTCCCAGCGGAGTCAGTGATTTTCACCTGCCTCGAGATGACTGGGTGTTTGTGCTGTCCTCGTCATTTCATAATGATTCATGAAAGTGGCGAGATTTGATTGAGCAAAGGTTGGGAATATGTACGGGTGCTAATAACCGCGCAGTTGAGTGCCCCACAAACCAAAAATCATCATCATCATCATGATCCATGGCTGATAGCTGTGGACTACGTGAAGATTATTGCGGACGACCTGCATCGTTTCGTGTTTAATTGCTTCCCCGACAGCGATGGTATCTTCTTGGGGAATAACTGTCTGTGCCACAAGACCAGAAACGTGAGGAGCGTGGTAGTTAACTCGCGCAGAAGTCTTGGCCACCGAATTCGCCAGATCTGAATCCTATTACATCCAACTGGAACGTAACCGGACGCCAGCTCCGCACCCCCAATCCACCAAGCCCAAAATTTGCGGTAAGTGCGTGACCTGTGCATAGACATTTGATGCCACTTCCAAAATCCAATGGTGAAATACACGCTATTACAAAGGTGTTCATAATATTGTGTCTCATCAGTGCGTTTAAAGTCAAAATAGCTACAAAACGTAGATATTTCCTCGCCGGACCTTACCGTGTCGAATTACGCAGGGAACAAACGACCCTCGCGCAGAAGTATAATTCTCTGCGAACACGGCCAGCCGCTGCAGCGTGCGTTTAATCGGCCGGGTCGCCAGCTGTAACTGTCGGCGTGCTCCGGTCGAGCACAAAACAGAACAGGGGCCGGAATGAAATGCAAATGCCTGGCAGGGCGGGCGGGCCGCTAATTGATTGTGCCTGGGGCGGCCCTGGGGGCTTATCTGCGCCCCGTTATCTGGCCCGCGCCGCCTATCGATCGCCAGATTGCTGTCCGAGGAGGAGCCTCACTTCGCAGCCGTCCCACGGCGCCAGGTTTCGCTAATGGAGCTCAGCATCCTTGCTCGTCTCCTCTCTGCCTTAGCCGGACTTAACGTTGCTACGAATTTGCATACATCATCGATTCCTGGCTCGGATGCACACTATTCTACCGTTCCCGAGAATGAAGCGACGGATTTTAATAGCAGTAGTTATCCGAGCCGGTGGAGGCGGCTGGAGAGAGCGCCCGCTGCTGGATATACGTTGCTCTGCTTTAAAAGTGTGTACAAGAAATATCTTGCGGTCTTTGGGATCACGTCTTCAGCAGGACTCAGCCGATGGCCTGGATAGGTGTCCGCAGGAGGGGAAAGGCGAGACACTTGCTTCAACCCCCCCCCCCCCCCCCCCTGCCCGCATCTCGTGGTCGTGCGGTAGCGTTCTCGCTTCCCACGCCCGGGTTCCCGGGTTCGATTCCCGGCGGGGTCAGGGATTTTCTCTGCCTCGTGATGGCTGGGTGTTGTGTGTTGTCCTTAGGTTAGTTAGGTTTAAGTAGCCCTAAGTTCTAGGGGACTGATGACCATAGATGTTAAGTCCCATAGTGCTCAGAGCCATTTGAACCATTTGAACCAACCCCCCCCCCCTCCCCTCCCATGAAATCTGGTTCTGGTGCAAGCCTTTTATTCATTACAGAATTCTCATACATTTCTGGCAATAATTATTAGTAGTTTTGCATTATTCGCTGATTTATAAACGTTATATTTTCGACAGTGTCGCGTTTTGCTTAAAGGAGCTAATGAACCTAGCATATTTTTCTTCTAATATTTTATTATTTTACATCGAAACAAAAAAAAAATGGTGACCACTTCAGCACTCGGCCAATCCAAAAAATGGTTCAAATGGCTCTGAGCACTATGGGACTTAACTTCTGAGGTCATCAGTCCCCTAAAACTTGGAACTACTTAAACCTAACTAACCTAAGGACATCACACATATCCATGCCGAGGCAGGATTCGAACCTGCGACAGTAGAGGTCGCGCGGTTCCAGGCTGTAGAGCCCAGAACCGCTCGGCCACCCCGGCCGGCCTCGGTCAGTCCACGTGGAAATAAGAAATACAACAGAATTAATCCTTACGGAAATGAAAATAAATGTATTGCAACAAAAATGTTCCAGCCTCATAGGGTGTTGAATTACAGAACGTACTTGTACGAAGTAAAACACGACATTACCTGTGATTTTGCATGTGGTACGAGCAAAACTGCCAGTTTCAGCAACCTAGCAGGCGGGATGTGGATGTAAACGAATTGAAAAGGAACTACGTTACTGTCGAATCCATAGTTCTCGGGTTGCTGCGCTGACTGGTGACATTCTGGATGACATTTCGCCCGTGTTCCTGGGAGAGTGCTGGGAAGGAGATGGCATGTAAATAAACTGAGCTAGACAGGCTTCATTCATTTTCGCATGCAGTATGACACTGGAGTAAATAAGCAACTGAGCACTGTCAAGTAATCAGCTTTCTATGTACAAAACTACTTAGGTTTACAGAAGCCGACGTGGTGTGTTTATACTTCCGATTTGGTAGCTGTACTTCTGACATTTAATCGATGTGTACGTTAAAGAGTGTTAGGTGCCAGAACAGAGCCTTGCGGGAACCCATTTCTTTTCACTGCAAACAAAGATTGCCGTAGAGATGGCCGACATGAGGTTAACCTTGGGCTGAGGAGGAACCTTGCTATTGAGTGGGGACAGAGGTAAGCCCGGTGCCGGCAGCTGGATCACGGAGAGCGCTGGGCGCGTGTCAGCAGGGGCTGCGGAGGTACTAGAGGGTTCGTCCTGCCCCCGGCACGCGCGCCGTTCTGGCGGCTGTTCTATGTAGCGGATTGTCTCGGCCGCTAGCTCCCAAGAGCCTGAGCAACCGGGTTGGATTTGCTCAATTTATGGTCTGCAGCAATGCGGTGCTAGGCTTTACGTTCGCAGTGGAGGTGTAGCAACTTGACTGTCGGAAGCAATCAAGTTTACCTATTAACTTTCTGCAGACCATAAGGGCATTAGAGACGGAACTGTAAAGGAAAGGAGGAGGAAAATTGTCCTTGTCCTTTTCTGCGGATCTATCCCGGCATTATTCTTAAACAACTTAGGTATATCACGGAAATCTAAACTTCTACGGACGGTTGGGGATTTGAACCATCATCATCTCGAATTCAAGTCCAGCATCTTACGACTACGGCGGCTCCTTCCGCACTTCGACATCGGCATAAAGTATGAGGTCATAATACGCGTGTCCTGCCATATCTTTTCCAAGGACATTGCTTACGAACCTTGATGCTGTGTGTAATACTTTCTGGGCTCGTTCTGTATATGGAAATATAGTAAGTAGTTTTTTTTTATAAAAGTGAGAGTTAGATTTGAGAATAGCGTGGTGAAAAATTGTAAGATGCCGCTAACAATACATAGATCTCAACATAGCGTAATGAACATAAATAGACAAAAAGATGGTACACGGTTTCACTACACGGTCGATGAACGGCTGTTACAATTTGTCACAGCCTTGAGATATCTTGTCTGGGTAGATTTAAGGTGAATCAACCACATATATGCAGAGTTCAGAGTGGACTTATCTGAGCAAACCTTCTTCCTCTTCGTCTTCTTCTGCTCCTTCCGCCAACCCAAGATTAGGCCTTATAGTCTGTTCTGGCCTGCCCACCTCTATCTCGCCCTCCCCACACTCTCCCTTGCAAGACAGTTCCATCGCTATTCATGGTATTGAGTTGCAAGACCCGAAGGTGTCTTTCGTTTTCATTCTCTGCTCTTTTATTTTCAGGAGGAAGGAAGGCCACCTCAGCCTAGGGAATCAAACCCCTAAGGCAAAGCCCGGTCTCCAAGTTGGGGACTATGCGATAAGGCCAGTAACCGATCCACGTAAAAATTTCCATATTCTCAAGCCTCGCATAAAAACCGTATTTTACTCATGATCATCATCAGTAATGATATTCTGCTCACATCAGTTGCCAAGTACAGTTCACCGGTCAGGAACGTTTACCGTTGTGACGTTGAAAAATGGCTCTGAGCACTATGGGACTTAACACCTCTGGTCATCAGTCCCCTAGAACTTAGAACTACTTAAACCTAACTAACCTAAGGACATCACACACATCCACGCCCGAGGCAGGATTCAAACCTGCGACCGTAGCGGTCACGCGGTTCCAGACTGAAGCGCCTAGAACCGGACGGCCTCACAGGCCGGCTGTGACGTTGAAGCATGGGAATAGAGAATATCCAAAGAAGAACTGTGCCTTTCGTCACTCAATTATTGTTTCAGAAGAGCAGTGTGCAACAAATAAACTCCAGCTGGAGGTGCAAATAGAGAAGTGACGCTATTAAGCATTTTGCTGCACCACCTAAAACTCGCACAATGCTGGAGCGAGTAAAATCGGAGAAATTCCAGTGTATACAGGAGGATCCCACGTATTATCCTCGTTTTTTTTTTTCGTGTGTGATCTGTAAATCGATCGGGATCGCGCCAGTGGTGCAATCCGACAACGATTGAGAAGTCACCGGACTGAGCTTCGCGTTGCCGAGTGGCCTAGGTCTGAGACCGTGGACAGGCCCAGGTTAACAGCCAGTGTCGCGGGACGGACGCCTCGCCGGTCGCTGTCCGCTGTCCGGCAGTAATGGAAGCGGACGGCCGCACCGCGCCAGGGGGCCGCGGCGGCGCTTGTTTGCGGCCAAAGTGTTTGTCAAGTCGCGCAGTGGCGCCTGGCGCCGCCAGCAATTAGTGTCAAGTCACACTGCACACAGATTCAATTAGGACGCCGCCCAATCCCGCGAGGCTCGCCGCCACGCCGTAATTACCGTGTGTACACTCGCTGCCGGCCACGTCCCGCGAACCGCTCTTTCTCGCGCTGGCCGAGGAGCAGAGATCAGCACGCCGTTAAAAACAAGTGTACGTCGTAAACGGACTGCCACTATATCTCATATAGTTACGGCTATCGAAACATGCAACCCTCTCCCATTTCCTCTACCTGCGAGGGGCGTTCAAGAAGTAATGCAGTACTTTTTTTTTCTAAAAGCAGGTTGGTTTTATTTAGGATTCCAATACACCGTATTATTCCCCACTATTCTGGCTACACAGTTCAACGGCCTTACGCAACCTTAGTGGGACACCACTCTGCTTACTGACTTTGGAGCAAAAGTCTTGCTGTATCAATAACCTCCGCGTCATCCTAGTACTGCTTCCCGCGGAGTGCTTCTCTTACTAGGCCAAACTGGAGACCCGGACTGTAGGGCGGACGTCAGCGGGCACACTCCTTCGAGTACTCCAACTGGTGGACGAATGTGTGTGTGTGTGTGTGTGTGTGTGTGTGTGTGTGTGTGTTCGCCGGATAGTTACGTTATTTTAGGAAACAGGAAGTGTTCAGCCACATGTGAAACGTCAACCATGATGTGCAACAAATGATGATGCCCAAGTAGGTGTTTAAGCTGCTGTCGCGGCTAATCCGCACATCAGTAGCAGACAAATTGTGCGAGAATCAGGAATCTCACAAACGTCGGTGTTGAGAATGCTACATGAACATCGATTGCAGCCGTACCATATTTCTATGCACCAGGAATTGCAAGGGGACGGCTTTGTACGTCGTGTACAGTTCTGCCACTGGGCACAAAAGAAATTACGGGACGATGACAGATTTTTTCTCGCGTTCTATTTAAAGACGAAGCGTCATTCACCAACAGCGGTAACGTAAACCGGCATAATATGCACTACTGGGCAACGGAAAATCCACGATGGCTGCGACAAGTGGAACATCAGCGGCCCTGGCGGGTTAATGTATGGTGCGGCATTATGGGAGGAAGGATAATTGGCCCCCATTTTATCGATGGCAATCTAAATGGTACAATGTATGCTGAATTCCTGCGTAATGTTCTACTGATATCACTACAAGATGTTTCACTGCATGACAGAATGGCGATGTACTTCCAACGTGATGGATGTGCGGCACATAGCTCGCGTGTGGTTGAAGCGGTATTGAATAGCATATTTCATGACAGGTGGATTGGTCGTCGGAGAACCATACCTTGGTCCGCACGTTCAACGGATCTGACGTCCCCGGATTTCTTTCTGTGGGGAAAGTTGAAGGATATTTGCTATCGTTATCCACCGACAACGCCTGACAACAGGCGTCAGCACATTGTCAAAGCACGTGCGAACATTACGGAAAGCGAACTACTTGATGTTGAGAGGAATCTCGTTGCACGTATTGCCAAATGCATTGAGGTTGACGGACATCATTTGGAGCGTTTTTGCATTAATGTGGTATTTACAGGTAATCACGCTGTAACTGCATTGCGTTCTCAGAAATGATAAGTTCACAAAGGTACATGTATCACATTGGAACAACCGAAATAAAACGTTCAAACGTACCTCCGTTCTGTATTTTAATTTAAAAAACCCAACTGTTACCAGCTGTTCGTCTAAAATTGTGAGCCATATGTTTGAGACTATTACAGCGCCATCTATCACAAAGCGAAAAAAGTGGTCCAACTAAAGCTTTCATATTTCTTTACGTACTACACGATATATGTAATAAAAAATGGGTGTTCCTATTTTAAAAAAACGCAGTTGATATCCGTTTGACCTATGGCAGCGCCATCTAGCTAGCCAACCATAGCGCCATCTGGTTTCCCCCTTCAAGCTAGACGAGTTTCGTTCTTTGTAGTTTTTTCGTTTGATGCTTATTTCATGAGATATTTGGCCCGGTCACTATCAATGGACCACCCTGTGTATTGAAACGAGTAAACAAGGCGAAAATGTAACACAGGATGCATAGAGGTTAATAAGGTATAAAAATCCTGCTGAAAACACAATAAGAAATGATTAGTCGCCGTTGGTACACATTTGGGATATTCCCAATTCATTGCATAGAATGACTGTCTATCTAAATTATCACTAAAATTCTCTTTCGTATGTCCTGTAAGAACTGCTTGGAAAGCTGCGGATAGAGAATTGATAAGGTTTATACGTACTATTCAGACCATGAGAATTTTATACAAGAAGTGGGTTTGGGTATTAAAGCCATGTGTATAGTTACACCAGTATTCAGACACATACGTGTACGAAGTACATAGTGGTATGCATTTATAGGCTGAGCGTTCCGTATCCTACTGTGTAGCACGTGGTTTATAGTCAGTTAACTGTGCTTTGATGTTCGTGTTTCATTGTAATTACCAAGAGCATTAGATTAGCACCACTGGGAGCTATATCGAGATGCTAAGATTGTTAACGAACTCGTAGAGTATTTTATACGCTGCTATATCGCTGGATGCTAACAAGGTTTGGAGTCTGCTTGGGAGCAGCTGCTCAAGATACCGAGGATTATTTGCATGCAATCGGAATTGACGACGTCGTTGGGTCAACATGGTAACGCATTGGAGTCGTGTGCAGTGGAGCCCCGTGTTCAACAATGTACGCTGCACAGTGTGCCTGCCCCAGCATTGTACTTTGCCATTATATTTGCCACATATCGTACCTATCGTATGCGACAGAGCAGACAAGCCTCCGACTTCTTCTTTTTGTGACGGGACGCGGACGCTTCGCTGTTTTTCTCCCATTTTCCATAGTTGCTGACGACGGCAGCACACGAACAAGCGACCAGCCCCCTGTTCCCGAGATGCTCGTATCCAGATACGGTCCACAAGAGCCTACTCTTTGAAATGGTCACTGATGTCAGTGGATTTCCCCATTTCCGGCCCGTATCGTCGCTAAAATGATTCTCTGTTCATCTCCGCTCCGCTTACAACTTTCTTGCCCGCAAAGTCATCAGGCGACATTCTGTCTTGTCGTGGGCAGTGTTCTTAATATTGTAGTTCACTCGTGTTTGTACTCCGTACACTGCGAGGGCGGAGGATACTTCGTACAGATATCAGCGGTTTTCTAGCCCACCCCACTCACTTACAGAGAAGAAGTAAACGTTTCTGTCTGCCTGCCTCTGTAAAATATTTCTCTCTTACCTTATTCTCATTATTCCTATGCAAGATATACGATAACTGGGAAACAATTTTCAATAGCCACTATCGCATAAATAAGTTTTTGTTAACAAACGGTTCGAGAGCTGTGACTCTCATCATCTGGTCTTCAGAAATTTTTTGTCGTAAAATGTGTTCCGCTACCACTTAATACTTTCTGTTGTATTGTCATTACGGTGGATAAAATACGGCACATTATACTTAGTTTTGTCGGTAGTAGCCGGCCGGTGTGGCCGTGCGGTCTAGGCGCTTCAGTCTGGAACCGCGTGACCGCTCCGGTCGCAGGTTCGAATCCTGCCTCGGGCATGGATGTGTGTGATGTCCTTAGGTTAGTTAGGTTTAAGTAGTTCTAAGTTCTAGGGGACTGATGACCACAGATGTTAAGTCCCATAGTGCTCAGAGCCATTAGAACCATTTTTTTGTCGGTAGTAAAACCATTTGCAGTTAAAAAGCATCTTGTGCACATGAGCATGTTCGTGTACATAGCAATCACACAGGCTTGCAAATTCTTAAAACGCACTGTTACAGTAAAATATACATTAGTACAACTGTTTATATTTGCGTGACATGTTTCACACATCGTGGATCGACCTTGGACTAATTATTTGCCGCAACGATGGTGACATCACAAATATTGCACACCTCGAATACAGACTCCCCAAGTTTCACCTAACAGTGTTTCGCAAGAACGACAACTTTCTTCCAGAGATTTCGATGTTACTTTCATGAGCACTTTTGTTACACTGTAGTGGAGGTTACAGCGATGTATCATAATCTTGGCAGCGCTTATCTTAATTCGTTCGATGTCTGCTTTGCCCACTCCAAACACCGGACCAACACTGTATAACTAATCACTATAATGTTGCATATCCCTTACCATGTTCGTAGATGTACAGAAAGTAAATATCCTACTTTGAATAAAGTATGGTAATTTTGTTAACTCTTATACACTTTTATGAACGCAGAAACATTAAATTAGCAGTTAAACGTTACTGAACTTGCTACTGTAGTGTCGTTGTCTTGGGTATCGGTTTCTATTTATGCTTTCCAATTAATAAGTTCAAGGTCTTTTGTTTCAGTAAAAGTCGCTAGAATATTGTTTGTTGTTTCTTGACACGATCAACATTTATTCAGAAACTCTTGACACTTTCTACAACACCACTTGTTGAGTAAATGCATTGCCCAACATTTTATCACAACACAAAGAACTTGATAGTTAAACTGTTCAATCCTGACAACAACTGAAACTATTATGACGCATTTGGTGCCTTAAATTTCTGTAAGTATTACGTACATAGCTTCCAGATCCTTCTAGAACAGGACGTAATTAAAATTAATTTTATTATAACTGTCTTAATTGAAATTGCTTTTCAAGTATAATTTACAATTTATGTTTCATGAAAATAATTACTTATATAAAGGCTTATGCACCTAATAGTTAACGATGAAGGTTGCCTATTTTGACAGTAGGAAAACTAACAGCTTCCTGTCTTTGCATAATTGTCGACTGAATTATGGTTCAAATGGCTCTGAGCACTACGGGACTCAACTGCTGTGGTCATCAGTCCCCTAGAACTTAGAACTACTTAAACCTAACCAACCAAAGGACATCACACACACCCATGCCCGAGGCAGGATTCGAACCTGCGACCGTAGCAGCAGCGCGGCTCCGGACTGGAGCGCCTAGAACCGCACGGCCACCACGGCCGGCGACTAAATTATCATAAGTAATTTTAGAAAAATAAAAAATGAAGATATAAATTTTGTTTGCATGAATTCTAAAGCATAACAATATTAATTTCACTGTAAAGTAGATTTTGACTCATTTAAGTTAACAGTTATGATTATTAATTTTCATGGTTCAAGATCGACACTGCTAAATGAATCAATATGAAAAATAAAATTGTATTATCATAAAAATAGTGTTTTGGTGGTGAAATATTCACAACATTGTCTTTAGATATGGAATATATAATATAAATATAAAAATTAACTCATGTCAGGCCGAAATTTACACGGAATCTAACATTTCTATTGGAGTACGAAAGTTCTGAGGAGGCAAGATTCATTACAACTAGCAAGCGTATTGCGTGCGCTTTCCTTTACACAAGCTCCGCATTCCCATAGAATCGTTCCACACTCTCACAGAACTGTTCCAACTATTCTTAAGTTTTCTGTTAATATTCACATACACTGATTGTTACCTGCGTGTCGTATTTCGTATCTCTTCTTAGTATTACTCATTAATATTTAAACGGTGCTACACGCTGCAGCCATTCGCCAGGAAGTTTTATCCACGCTTTTTATTGCATGTCCTTACTTTCATCCAACGACGTTACTTTTCTGCAGACAACACAATTCGCAGCCAACATGGTAACGCTGCTGCTGTCGCCTCCTTGTAAGCCTCTCAAGTTTACTCTGAATGTTAGAGATTGCTATACTGCTTGCATGAAAAGAGTGGCTGGTTTAAACCACTCTCTACCACAGAGTCGCACGAACTGCGTGGGAATTTGGTCACCGATGCACCATTTTCACTAGGACGTATCATGTACTTTGGCTGTTGAATTGCCCCAGGACGAAAACTGCTTTTCTTTACCTGCGCATATTTCAGAAGCTTTATTGCAGTCTGGTGAAGATAGAAGTGCTCATTTCCTTTCGGACGATTTGAAGTGTGATAGCTCAGGGCCAGACTGTATCGTCTGAACGGTTACGGTGGCGATGCTTTTAGCAGCTGTTGGCCTCTGGCGGACTGCATTTCCGCTCAGCTCCGGAGGCCGTTGTATGGTCTCACCCTAATGGGTCTCATTTAAATCCACTTAAAGTAAGTCGGTTAGCCGCTGCTTCGCCCGCCTGCACGTTAGCGCTCGCGTTTAGCGCCGCAGCCGTCAATTACTCGTGTGTCCAAGTCTACAATTGTACAGCTCCCAATCTGCGTGTTGGTTGTATATAGATAGAGCTTCCTGTTATTATGTTAGACGAAGCAGTATACAATTGTACAGCTCCCAATCTGCGTGTTGGTTGTATATAGATAGAGCTTCCTGTTATGATGTTAGACGAAGCAGTATACAATTGTACAGCTCCCAATCTGCGTGTTGGTTGTATATAGATAGAGCTTTCTGTTATGATGTTAGACGAAGCAGTATAGTTCCGTTCTGGGAATAATACATGGTGAGGGTTTAACAGCGGAACTCGAAGCAAAAGCGTACACTGCTAGTCAACGCACTGTAACAGATAATAGATACCGATATTAAAGCTATTTCGTCTTACCGTTGCCGGTGTCATTAATAATACACAGAGAGAATACATTTCTCTGTGTCAGTGGTGCTCACGTTCACCATTAGTTTCATCATTCACAATCATCCACATTCTAACTACAGGGGCTTCGTGTAACGCGCTGCTGACGTAGAGAAGGCGGGCGCATTTCCTGTTCGATACCCCTGCCTTTATTGGAGACACTTGGCTCGGAATAGAACCAATGCGTCACGCTTACCCGATATAACACGACAGAGTAAGCGGCTCAGAATTTCTGTCCATTTGTAGTGTTCGAAGGAATAGGCCTACATACTTCTTGTCATCATTCGATCGCTTCCGAACGAGACCCATTTGTCTTCCATCTTTTACCGAACCATATGACGCAGCAAATTGTGTGAACGCTACCATTTGACGTGCAGTCTAAAACTTGTAGCGTGCTGATACTTTTGAAAAGACCGAAATTTGTTGTTAATTTTACAGTTACGGCGGAAAAAAAAGACTGGGGACCTTGTCAGCGACCATACAAAGAACATATGAATATGATATAATGTTAGGAGACATGTGGAAATAATATACTACCTATTGTTTAACGTCTATGATAGCCGGTGGATGTCCTCCTTGGGCATTTCAGGCAGATCGCTAATATAAATATAGCTATTATTCAGTGTGGCCCGACGTTCGATCCAGTTAGTCCTAGGACATCTATCTGGGTCTTAACGCGAGTGGTAGTGATTTTTTCATGTAAACATCTTCAACTGTTGTTCGGATTCCACAGTGAACTCTGGATATCTTTCTAAGTGGCTGGGTAATACTGTTCTCATGTCATTTGAAGGCGAGACACAGACTCTCTGGTGGAACAATGCCAAGTAAAGAGCTGACGTGGTGAAACGTTTCTTCTGTTTGCCAGTGTATGCTGTTACATGTATTATTTATTTATCGTATAGTATATATTAAGAGTTTTTGAATCACAGGAATAGCTATACGTATGCAAGTATTACTAAATTGCTACATATGGATACTTAAGCACAGCTGTCCAGTGTAATATAACGGAAATGGCAATAGCTATAAGTTCATTCGGAAGGACGACGGTTCAAACCCGCACCCGGCCATCCAAATTTACGTTTTCTTTGATTTCCCTACATCGCTCCAGGCAAATGACGGAATGGTTCCTTTGAAAGGCAAGGCCGATTTCCTTCCCCGTCCTTGACACAATTCGAGCTTGTGCTCCGTCTCTAATGACCTCGATGTCGACGAGACGTTAACCCAACTTCCTTTTCTTCTACAACAGCTATAAGTGAATATCAGGGTCTTTTATACATTTTCTCACAGCACTTGTCACTGTCAGGAAATATTCGAAATGACCCGTATAAGGACGTGCGGGACATGTTGATGCAGCATGATGAACTTTGTGTGGTTTAGCACCGTAGTCACAAGATGGAGGTTAAGACTTCCTCCGTAGTCGAAAGAAAAATTCAATGTCTAAGCTAAATTTCATTCGCACTGTGGTGTAAAATGCACCGAGCGCAAAATCATTGCTACCTATATTTTTGACTGCAATATTTGTCGAATTTCACGCACGTCTCACTGTAATGAGACTATTACAATAAGTACGACCATTACCGAATTTTTGGGTATTTCACCATGAGGATGACATATGAATCTGTAAGTAACGTGAAAATCATTTTTTTTTTTTTTTTTTACCGAGTACTTTCTGTCTGAGAAAAGCTATAAGGCGTGCCCCTCGATTCCCGTCAGTGCAGCGCGTCGCCAGAAGGCGCACGGAAAGCGGGAAAAGAATGTGTCGTTCATTCCAGCGCGCCGGTCGGCGTTGTGTAGACAACGAGGCGATGTTTCCCGCTGTAAGACAAGCCGCCTCATGCTGCGCCCCCTGCATAGGTTGCCCGCTTTCCTTCTGATCCTGCCCTGATGCTATTAGCACGGCGCCAGTGCGAAATGTCCAGGACAACGTGAGAGCTCGCCACCTGAACAGAGTCAGCTTAAAGCCAGGACCGGTGGGTTTCGGCGACAGTCACTAGCCCCCTCCGCCTCGATTGCTGAGTGGTCAGCGCGACGGAATACCTTGCAAAGGGGCCCGAGTTCGATTCCTGTCTGGGTCGGAGATTTCCTCCGCTCAGGGACTCGGTGTCGTCTTGTCTTCATCATCCTCATCTCACCCCCCTCGACTTGCAAGTCGCTGAAGTGGCGTCACCTATAAAGACGTCGGCCAGGCGACCGGTCTACCCGACGGGAAGCCCCGAAGCTAATGACCTCGCCCACCTCCTGCTTGCGACTGCGTCGGCCATCGCCGCTATTTGTGCACAAGGTGCCCGCCGCCAAGGACCGGAAGCGAAAGAGAACAGACAGAGCGTTGGGAAGGAATTTCCAGCATCAAATGGCTCTGAGCACTACGCGACTTAACTTCTGAGGTTATCAGTCGCCTAGAACTTAGAACTACTTAAACCTAACTAACATAAGGACATCACACACATCCATGCCCGAGGCAGCATTCGAACCTGCGACCGTAGCGGTCGCTCGTCTCCAGACTGTAGCGCCTAGAACCGCACGGCCACTCCGGCCGGCATTTCCAGCATCCCGAGTAATTGTAATCCCACAACATGCCAGTATGAGGAGGTGTTTGCGTACACCCAATCGTTCCACGCAGCGCAGTCATATTTGGTATTAGTAAAACTGAGATATGGAGGAGGCTGGATGGCCTTCCCTCTGGGAATGGACGGACTGAAAGGGTCTGCAATCTCTCAACCGCTTTAGTAGTGCGGTTACGAGAACGCACCATTATCCGGCAATCCGTAAAATCTAGTGTAAGTTTCTGTGGTTTGTCCAAATGAAAGATGAGATCGATTTCCCATCGCATCCCAGCCATTGCTCATTCTGTAACGATGCGAATGAAGAAAGGAAGCAAAGATAGGAAAGATGGGGTTTTACGTACTTTTGACATGGAGATCATTACAGGTTGTGCACGACGTGGGATACGATAAGATGGTGGACAAAAATTGGTAAGAGAACCGTAACTGCGATTGCTGGATAAATCCGGCTAGTATCTAGTATCTCGATTGATGCCAAGTGTCGCGGTGGCCGTGCGGTTCTAGGCGCTACAGTCCGGATCCGCGGGACTGCTACGGTCGCAGTTTCGAATCCTGCCTCGGGCATGGATGTTTGTGATGTCCTTAGGTTAGTTAGGTTTAAGTAGTTCTAAGTTCTAGGGGACTGATGACCTCAGATGTTAAGTCCCATAGTGCTCAGAGCCATTTTGATGCCAAGTGTCCGCCGCTGTATCGCAATAAGCCGCCCTGTTACTAGAAGCTGTAGCGACCCTCCCGCCGAAAAATACTTCCCGTGTGGGCAAGTGGCCGCGGAGCAGGATGGCGGGAGTGAGTTGGCGGCGGCGTCTCCAGACGGCGCGGCACTGGCCAGCGCAGTAGCCGGCCGCTGCCCGCTAATCGCTGCCCGGCCGGCAAGTGTCGGCGCGCGCGGCCGCGGGCTCGGCATAATGGGCCGGAAAGCGGCACTTAAGGGGGGCGGGGGGCTGGGGGCGTCGCGTGACTGCCGAGACGCGCTCCGCTTCCTGTGGGCGCCCGGGCCCGGGCCAGGACCCCCTCTACGTGCGGCCGTCTCCAGCCGCTCTTTCCGTTTCACGTCCTTCTGCAGTGCCTCGTTAACACCGCTGGTTTGGGTCTTGCAAAACGTGACACTAGGCACCGACGAAGTGGTCGAGCTTGCGACTACCTTCTTAAAATGTGAGGTCCGTCTCAGCGAGTAAAAAAAGGATCTTTACGTGGCCACATTGCGCATCTCCAGCAGGTCATCGCACTAAACAAATACACATTCGCATGCCGTAAGGCAGGCTCGTCCAAACTGTGCCCCTGGGGCGCTAGCTCCCGCGATCGCCCGCGGCCAGCGCCCCGGGCGAATTTGTGTTGGTGCAGTGGTCGAGCCGTGCCGCTTAGCTGGCCGTGCGGACCGCCCGAACGCCAGCCGATAGATATATTTGTTCGCCAATTTTCCCTTCGGGCAGAGGACGTCTCACAAGTGCTGCAACTAGAGCTGATTGACCTACAGTGCCATATCCGCATGAAGGACCGCTTTCTTATGTGTAAAGCTTTGGACGACTTTTACAGCTGTCTTCCACGAGAGAAATATCCTCTTTTACACAAGCACGCGGCCAAAGTTCTGTCAATTTTTGGTTCCCCGTATATTTGTGAGCGCTTTTTCTCTCTTTTAAAGCTTGCTAAAACTAAGAACCGTTCATTCCTTGGCGATAAAAATTTGACCAATTCTTTGAGGTTAGCAGTCTCACGGAATATTGTACCAAGCCTAGACAAAATCATTTCCTCGAAAAAGAAAAACGTGTAAAATGTTAATTGTCTTCTTTAACAATGTTGCTTGTAAGAATTAAAGAGCTTTATAACATTAATTCTATTTTAATAAGTTTTCAAACTTGGTCAGTTACAATCATTACGTACAAAACAGCAAACTAAGGATCCTATTTCTAAACTCTGAAAAGGGATACAAAAAATTGTAGCACGAAGTATAACAAAAAATACTTACTTGTAACTACTAACAGTAAGAATGAGACTCTATATCCCTTACATAAAATTAATTCTAAAATAGAATATTTTGTTTACGTTAGATCTGACCGCGGGAGAACCCAGCGCAGAGCAGTGCTGTGCGGTGTCACTCGCTCTGCAGCTCTTTCTCTCGCTCCTATGGCGACACTTGCGACACACGGTCGCGGACGGGGCGCTGAACTACCCTGACTTGCGCCGGGCGCAATTCTTGGATGAGCCTGCCGTAAGGCTTAAAATTCTTTCTCGGACATACTCTCCCAGAATTAAGTGAAAATATTTCTCATCCGTCACTTTGACCAAGGTTTCCGGGAGGTTTCCCTTGCTTGTAAGGCAAATGCCGGAACTGGTTTTCTATTCCCAGATATTCCCATTTGGGCCACCCCTTGACCAACTACCAGATCGCCTGGCTCTACAATGGGTAGATTATCGGAACAGCCCGCTCTATTCAAAGAACGAAAAGCATTAAAAATTTAAAAACTGGAGAAGTGCGAGTGGGATTCACCCCTGAGGATTTCGTACAAACGTAATTCAGTATTTAGGCAATAACAGTTATTCAACTGGTGAGAGAGGACCTACAGTTTAACGCGGAATTCGAACCACATGTTGTTTCTGCGACTCCTCACATCGTATAGAGGTGCAGCCTAGGTGAAAATCAAGACTGAAAAATCCCGCAACCTCTCGGTTTTCACGGACGCGCTTTGTCGCTAGACCAACTGGCCCGACATGCATTGAGAGTTCATCTGTATGTTTTCGTGAGTGAGAACGCGAGTATCAAAACGTATGGCATATATGGGCGTATCTTTTGATTCCATTGATTTAGAAGCTTCAGTTTTTTGCACCGGCAAGGGACCGTAGATCTTGGTATGTTACATAAATTTCAACTTCATACCTCTACCCGTGCAGGAGAAAAAGGGGTCTTAACAGTCGGACAGACAGACAACAAAGTGATCCTATCGCGCCTGAAAGGACCATCTCAGCGCACAGAGCCCGTCTCGCTAACTACATAAAACTTTGTTTGTTTTATTGTCGTCTTTCCTGTCTTTTATTTCAGTAGCATCATCAGGGGCTGGTAAGATTCATTTTGCTTCTTGCTATACGCATCTGTTTAAGACGTGATAAGATAGTCCTGAACGGTTTCTACGCCGCGCGACGCAATTAAAGTATCACTTTTTTGAAAATCGAAATTGTCTCCCATCGCGATGCAGAAGATTGAAATTTGTAATGGTGGAAAATAGTGGCGGCTTTCGACGTCACACTTGAGATCGATGAGGCTTCTGACAGTAAGGTGTCCACATAGACGAATAAACGGCGAGAGCTCAGAAGTTCATGTGAGTTGTGAGGCGGGCCAGTGACATGAAATTGGCGCAACAGCAACATACAGTCTATTAGATTCGCATAGACTGAACAAATCTTGTTTTCCCTAGGAGTAATGTTCATGCGGATAATACTAACATGGGTAGCACCACACGAGGATGCTGGACTTGAAGTTCAATACCAGCTCCTCTTCCCCAAGTGATGTCTTCTTTTTATTCTCTTCGAATATGCCGTAACTTCATAATTTCCTACTTAAAATTCAGATATTTTCCATTAATACGTGAGTGTAGCTGCAGTAAATAAATAAAATACAATACCAAAGAGCAGGCAAGACAATTCCATGCAGCCACACCTACATGGGTGCTGCATGAACAACAGCGTCCGTGACCTTAGCTGCATGGCACAGTTGTAATTCTTCTGCGCCGTAGGTGCTGGCTAACAGGTCTGTGTGGAGCTGGCGCGCATAAAATAATAAGATGGAAGGTTCTTGTAGTCACAATGCAGCTTGCATAATAATAATAATAAATGCGGCTTGTAATAATAATAATAATAAATGCAGCTTGCCACATTGGCAACAGATTTTACCATTATTCTGCCAAATGTCAGCGTGGACGTGCCGATGATGGAAACGTCTTTACACGCCCCTCTTACCCACGTTTCACCCCTTCATTTGACGCGTCAGGACCGCGACGCCTAGCGTTAAAGTCACACGAGTTTGTTATGATGGCCGAGGAAAACATTTCAAACACACCGCCGCTCAGAATCGACACGAGAAGGTCTCAACAGGTGACATAGCGGGCGTAAATGAAACTTCCTCTTCCATTGTGGCGTGCATTTTTACACATTTCGCGCTAGGAAACGACAGTTTACAGCGCGACGTACTGCAGGATGACGTTCTTGATACATTTTACCACTGCTCACATCTGCCGGACGATTTAACGCTTTCCTAAGGATATCGTGGGACTGCAACTCCATTGAGCATGATCTCACCCCGATCGGAGTGTAGCGTGACCACATATTTTACTTAGGTAAACAGGGTGTAACCACTAGGGATCGTTCAAAATCATTCGACCACCAATGAAGGTGAGCCGAAGCAGATAAAAGTTGTATATACATTTTCAGCCCTCCTGTTTCGCGCCCTCCTTCGGGACGTGACATTGAAACGAACGTAAATAAAAAGCAAAGGGTCCCTATAAGGCCCTTTAGTTCGGCAACGCCATCAATGGCGTATGCACACCATTGCTGGGCTCTTCAATAATAACCATGTGCAGGTACGTCCACCTACTGATCTACCCACCAGCCAGATAGGCAACCCTTTCGACACTACTCTGGTTTCATATGCGGCCAGCAGGTGCCTGTGTGGAGCCGGTTACTTGCCCCTCCTGCGGATAGGGATAGGTGAATAAGTATCTCTGTACAGGGACGTTTCTAAACTGCCCAACAAAGGTACTTGAGTGGTACCAAGGGTGTTGCTGAAATGGGGGGGGGGGGGGGGTGTTTGAGGACCCTTTCATTCCCGTACGTGGCGGTGTCGCACCCCTCCGTGCTCGCGCGACAGGATGGTGCGAAAAAGTAGGGATGAAAGAGCTGAAATCCTTTCCCTGCTTCGAATCACGTTCAGATTTCGTCGAATGGTTTTGAACAGTCTCTAACGGTTCCACCCCTCATACCAAAGCAAAACTTGGGCTCACCCTACATTGCAAAGAGGTGAGGTCATGTTCAATGCGATTGGAACCCCTTGGTGTACTTAAAAATGCGTTGAATCATGCGAGAGATGTCAGCAGAGCAAAATTTGTCAAGAACGTCGTCCTTTTGTACATCTCACTGCAAACTGCCGTTTTCGAGCGCGAAATTTGTGAACATGAACGCCCCCTAGGGAATGAGTGGTTTAATTGAAATCGTATATGCTCCCTCCTGAGGCCTTTTCGTGTCAGTTGTGAGGTTCAGAATGTGCAATATAATTCTAACAGTGGTTCATGATACAGTCAAAGCACATGGAGTTATGCAGATTGAAATCTGTTAAACTTGAACAGTGGGAGGACTTTGACAGTTCCATAAGAGAAAAAGGAATGAACACATGTGTTGAACCAAACACTGAATTAATACGCTCGTCTGTGCGGTCGAGAAGCATTTTATATAGTCTTGTAAATTACTGGATTGGACGAACATGTTGTTGAACCAGGTGGTACACTGTGTGTCTGTCAGATCGAGTTGGAAACAATAAGGGATATCAGCAACCAAAAACGAAAACGGTCTGACAAATAAACCGAAACCAGTTTCCAGTCGTTTTAAAGTCTTGGAACCCATGACGAAATGTTTCAATTACTGAAACGTAATCAGTCACGTCTTTTCCACAAATGACTGCCATACGTTTCTGGGAATATTCCATGTCGTGTACTTGAAGCTGATTTTCTACAGCATTAAAAATTATTCTCCCACTGCACTGCAGACTTAATGACTTCAAATAATCGATTATGTCTACCACAAAGGATTTTTTTCACTGCTTAACCCAGTATTTTTTCCGCAGCCAGAAATGCTCTCTCGTTCGTCAGAAGACGAAAATGCATCGTATAGTTTCTGAGGGTGGTGTTATAATTACGCTCCAAATGGTTCAAATGGCTCTGAGCACTATGGAACTTAACATATATGGTCATCAGTCCCCTAGAACTTAGATCTACTTAAACCTAACTGACCTAAGGACATCACACAACACCCAGTCATCACGAGGCAGAGAAAATCCCTGACCCCGCCGGGAATCGAACCAGGGAACCCGGGCATGGGAAGCGAGAACGCTACCGCACGACCACGAGCTGCGGACAACTACGCTCCCTTGAATGTTTTTCCAGCTGATACTAGTACGTTGCAACATTAAGCACTTCGCATGGCCTTCAAACGATTCAAAAAGTAAAGTAATTCCCATTCCACTTTGATGTGACTTCTCCACTTTTTCGTTTTTTGGACAAGTGCATAGACTACGGCAAGAAAAAGGAATAAAAGTGAGGTAGCGTTAATAGTTTCATCCTCCTTTACCTCCTCTGCGTTACTGCAGATGACGTGTCACTGAGCACATTTGTACTGTGCATGCAGTACATGTGAGGTGCCTAGTTGTTTCCACTGCCCCGTGTGGAATACATAAGTTCTTGTACACTTCACTAACCTGCTGTCTTCATGATGATGATGTCCTCAGCGCAGAAAACAGCACGCAGGTCGTGGATTCTTTTTCTTGCGGCTGAAATTAACTTCGCAAGGAACTGCTGCTACGAATAAACTATAACTCATTTGGGATGCCACTCTCGTTTTTATTGATATAGACACGGGAAACTATTCTTGATCACAACGTGTTGAACATATCTTTCTACAGTCATTATATCTGGCTAAAATAACATGAAATACATCCTGCCACATACAACATGTCTGTATACTGGAACCGTCAGAACTGGAGAGCCGGACTGCCCGAGACACTTCGCGCGCCACCGAAGTGCATCGGCAGTAATATCGTCAGTCTTTTGTTCTAGTAATACTTTGATTTTAGTAATTTTGAAATGACTGATTGATAGCTGGCTGTTGAGAGATGTTTATTTAAAAAATGAAGTAATTTGGATGACAGGTTTAATTAATAATAGCAACTAAAGTTTAACGTTTTGGCGCCCTACCGCCGAACACAGCAGCCAATCACAGAGCAGCAGCATCATGCAGGCGGTCTTTCTCACGGGAATGGTACCGAATATAACACCTGTCGCCGGTACCTCATCCCACATTGGTCATCTCTATGCTTCTTGTATCTCCACTGCCCTGGGAATAGCTTCCTGAAGGCTAATGTGATGGTTGAATAAGCCAGAAATATTACAAGACGCCGTAGTATTCCTGATGCAGAACGTAAATCTTCTTTAACACAGCCGGTGTTGCTAGCGAACTGCTCGGTGCGTCACAAGGCGACTGCGTTGCTCTAGCGGCGTCCAGATGCAGCCTCGCTCTCCCTTCCGCTCCTCACCCTTTTGCCCAACTCGCCGCTGCGCTCGAAGCGGCCGGAGCTCTCGCGGAGCGCTGTTTGGCCAGATGTGGTCAAAGTTTTATCAGATTAGTGGAGTCGAAGTCTGAACACAATACACCGAGGCGATGAAATGCGGACCGGTCTCTTCGGACGAGGTCAGAGCGACAGAGTGGCGCCGGCAGTAAGAAGAGCCTTGTCCGGCAGGAGAGGCCGGAAGCGATCCGTCAGGGTCATTAATCGGCGGAGCGAAGCAGAGGCAGCGGCACAAACAGCGGCCGCTGACAGGTGATTTTTTCCTTCCTCTGGCGCGCCTCCGCGCGGCGCTGCGGCGAGCCGCCCTAAATTTGTGGCTGCAGACGCCGCCGACGCGAATGCTAAGGAAGTAATTATTTTGTTGGCTGCCGACAAGGGCGCGGGAGACGAGAGGCGAGAGGGAGGAAGAAGGCAGAGCAGGGATAAGAGCCCGCGCAGTCCCTGGGGAAGCGGCGTCATGGCAACCGCACCGACGCTGGGGTTGGAGGGGGGAGGGGGCGGTTGGAGCCACTGCCGCTGCCGGGACAAGACAAGGGCGGCGGTTCTTTATCTCGTCAGCCTGGGGCCTGGGCGGCACAGAGCGCGACCACAGGTCAGAATTCCCTGCTGTAGATAGTACCACTTAGTGAACACTGTCGTAGCGCAGCGTCTCCGGGAAAGACGTTTTACTTATTTTTGTCACAAAGTTTTGTTGTAAGAGCGCTCCAAACACGAAGTGAAATTTGCTATGTGAAAACTATTCTTGAAACAGCGTTATACAGCTACGATTATGGATAAGAGCTACGAGTCGCCGTGACGTGGGCTCTTCGAGAGTGTGGATGTAAGATTGGGTTGGTTTGTGGGGATTAAAGGGACCAGACTGCTACGGTCATCGGTCCCCGTTTCCAAATACTAAAAACACCCACAGAGAATAAAAACGATCAACAGAAGAAAGACGACACAGAACAAGAGAAACTTAGACAAAGACCAGACAAGACGAACTAAAATCACACAAAGTGTGACGGTGGTTGGCCGACCATAGAAAAAAAAAAGGAAAAGCCAACCACCGAGAAACACATTAAAAAATCAGACTAAAATCGTAGGCCATAGGCCAGAATCAACACAAAAACACACACACTTACGTTAAGCGATAAAATGCCCCTGCCCGGATAAAACGCAAAACTAAGTCCGCTAAGGCAGAGTCGTAAGTTAAAAGCGCAGGGAGCGTATCAGGCAGTGCAAGTCTGCCTGAGCACAGTTAAAAGGGCGCACTCCAACAGAATACGGACTACCGTCAAGGTCGCCCCACAACGACAAAGAGGTGGGTCCTCACGAGTCAATGTAAGAGATAGTTCAAAGCTTTTTTTCATTTTATGTAATAAAAAAAATGGTTCAAATGGCTCTCAGCACTATGGGACTTAACTTCTGAGGTCATCAGTCTCCTAGAACTTAGAACTACTTAAACCTAACTAAACTAAGTACATCACACACATCCATATTCATGCCCGAGGCAGGATTCGAACCTGCGGCCGTAGCAGTCGCGCGGCTCCAGACTGTGGCGCCTAGAACCGCTCGGCCACTCCGGCCGGCTTTTATGTAATCGTGTCAGAAACATACACTAAACTTACAGCAGCAGTGCGGGGTAGCGGCACAGCCTGAGGCGCCGCTCCCCCCCCCCCCCCCCCCCCGACGTAGTTTCGCGGAGTCCTCCCTCGGGCATAGGTATGTGTGTTGTCCTTAGCGTAGCTTAGTTTAAGTTACATTAAGTAGTATGTAAGACTAGGGACAGATGACAGATATGAACTTAGCACTTAGCAGTTTGGTCCCATAGGAACTTACTGCCAACCAAATCTTTTAGGATATCACAGATATTAACAAAAATACTCCAGACAGAATGGTACTACAAGCGGTATTATTTCAACTAACAGTTACTGCCGTCAGCTAATTATATGCTACACAAATACATGTGAAATTCACTGAGGCGACAAAAATCGTGGGATAGCAATAAGCACGTTTACAGATGACTGTAATGTCGCGTACATAAGGTATAAAAGGGCAGTGCATTGGCGGAGCAGTCAATTGTACTCAGCTGATTCATGGGAAAAGGTTTCCGATATGATCATGGCCGCACCACGGGAATGGACAGACTTTGAACGCGGAATATGGAACATTCCATTTCCAAAATCGTTAGGGAATTAGGTATTCCGAGATCCACAGTGTCAAGAGTGTGCCGAGAATACAAAATCTGTGGCATTACCTCACACCGCAGTCAACGCTGTGGCCGACGGCCTTCACTTAACGACCGAGTTAAGTGCTAACAGAAAAGCAACACTACGTGAAATAGCCGCAGAAATCAATGTTGGACGTATGTCTAACATGTCCGTTAGGGCAGTGCAGCGATATTTGGCGTTAATGGTCTATCGCAGCAGACGACCGACGCGCGTGCCTTTGCTAACAGCACGGCATCGCCTGCAGCGCCTCTCCTGGGCTCGTGACCATGTTGGTTGGGCACTAGACGACTGGAACACCGTGGCTTTTTCGGGTGAGTCTCGATTTCAGTTGGTAAGAGCTGATGGTAGGGTTCGAGCGCGACACAGACCCCACGAAGCCATGGACGCACGCTGTCAAGGCACTGGTGCAGTCTATTTTGGTAGCTCCATAATGGTGTGGGCTGTTTTATATGGAATGGACTGTGTCCCGTGGTCCAGCTGGACCGATCATTGACGGAAATTATTATATTCGGCTACTTGGAGATCATTTGCAGCCGTTCAGGAGCTTCATCTTCCCAAACAACGACGGAATTTTTTTGGGTGACAACGCTCCGTGTGACTAGGCCACAACTCTTCATGATTACTTTGAAGAACATTCTGGACAGTTCAAGGTATTTGCCGACCCATCGAGCATTTACGGGACGTAACTGAGAAATCAGATCGTGCAAAAATCCTGTACCGCTAACACTTTGACTGTTATGGATGGCTATAGACGCAGCATGGCTCGTTATTTCTGCAGAGGACTTCCATCGACTTGTTGAGTCCATACCGCGTCGAGTTCCTGCAATACGCCGGGCGAAAGACCGTCCGACACGATGTTAGAAACAACGTCGTGACTTTTGCCACCTCAGTGTATGTGCTGCACAAACATATACAAAATATGGTGTGACCAGTATGCAATTTATTCACAAGTTTCCTTGGTGACTTCAATCACGTTTTGGGGAGAGCATGTAGTTGGACACAACTTGCAGACGAGGAGATGGTTCATTGTCTCTCCTACAACACACTCGCGTCATGTAGAGTCGCAGGGCAGTCCCAACTTTCTCATGTTGATGTGCGTGAAGATCCGCAGCTTGCGTCATTCCGTATTGCAGCGTGTTAACGTCTCCCATCTACACCAACTTTCCTCGTGATCTGATGTGAGGTTTTCGTCCATCCTGTATGGTGGCTGGCTCTGGTACGCAACGAACCTGTTCTGAATTGTGAAGATTGTTCAGTGAGACTTCTTGTTGCATGAAGGAAGCGCTTCCTTTACTTGAATTTTTGGGTTACCTGTTAGATCCTTATATAGTATGGGTGCTTAGATTCAGTACCTTAGATTTCTCCAGTCTGGATGTCCAAGTTATTTACTTCTGCTATAGTTGGAGCAGGCAGTCCAGTTGTATGATTTTGTTGCTTACCAATCCGGGATATCAGTTTGCAGACGAAAGTTGGTCTTGCAATTTTTGTTTGGCCTAAAGTTTAATCAATAATGAACGTCAGAGTTTATTTTTGATAGAAATGCCCTTTGCAAACGACCTGCGGCTAGAACAGGCAGCCGCGTACGTATGTGTCAGCACGAACAAGACGCAGGTTACTTCCTGGTTCACGTTGCCAATATGCGCCGATACCTCAAGACTGTGAACCCGTTTCTGCGGCTCTACAATGCGACAACTTTTTGTGTAAACAATCTGGAAATGCACTTCTGAGTTCTGCATTTCAAAACACTGATAACTCATAATTTATGACAAATTGTTGTTCGATGCCGAATACTGAGTTTTTGCGGCAGCGTAGTGAGGAATAGTTTTTTCATAACATGGCGGGAGAGCATATGTGATGAGTGGAAGGATTGCAGGGAACATACATTTGCCTGGAGTAATTTAGGGAAGTCGTGGAAAATCTAAATCAGGATTATCGGAACCCGGTGCCTCGTGAATATGAAACCGATGTTATGACTACTTAGTCATCTCAACAGGACTGAACTCAACGTAACGAATATGGAGACAGAGTGAGAAATTTCGCGAGCACTGATTTTAGCACGTTGCATTCATTTGTCGCACGGTAACTCCTCGTAGAGTTTGATGTAGATGATACGTTTTCGCGTTTCTGTCCGTATTGACGCACGAGGCTAAACATTGCAAGTAAAATGATTAGGCCCTAAACACAAAATTGTTTTCTCATCTCTCTACGTCAAGAAGTACCTGTACAATTAAATTTCATTAAATCAAGAGATACGATGGTATCTTTTGAACATTCCTGTGCGCCTGCAAAAGGTAGGAGAAAAGATGGATGGGACTGCACGATTTGTACATTTCGTCGTAGTCTTTGTCGGCAGCTGTTTCCGTGACAACGCGTGATTCACAACCTCTTCCGATGTGGTTGTTAGCACTGTACGATGGTTTTTCCCCGTACCTTCCCCGTGCTTGATGATACGAATCAGGACTTCAGTGTTTCTTGTAACACATGTTTTGGTTTCCTCAATGTAACGTAAATGGTTAACTTTTTTTCTTTATTTTCTAAATAAGATCTCCGTGTGTGAGTACGCGCGCGCGCGCTTGTGTGTGTGTGTGTTTTTCAGTGTTCCAGCATAGTCCTATGGCATACCTGAGGCAGTTCGAACAAGATATGGCACAAATGGCCTAGTACCGACGTTCAATTACCGTGGGAATTAGACAGACGTAGGACTCCTGTTGTGGCAGTGGTGGCGTGGCAGTGATGATATGCAAGCGTAACGCCGGAACGACTGCAAAATTTGGACCAAATTTGGCAGATATGTCATAATTCCTGGAAAAATGTGCTTTTGGTGTAGGACAACTCTACCATCTTCACGGATAGCTTAGCGAGGTAGTTATAGATAGTATGTGAAGGAATGACATGAAAATAATCGGAGAAGGAGATTAGTACTTACACTTTTGAAAACATAAGTGATGTTTTTACACTGTAGACAGATGTATTTCCTTTTTCTATCTAGTATAGGATTGTTCTAAATAAATGACGCAGAGTAATCGGCTGAGAGTTTTCAACAGTGGTGTGGAACAATTCTGCATAACACTCGATTAGATTCTTTCTGTGTTACTTGTTTAAGCTGGCAGTTTTTCATGCAAACAATTCGGATCGTTTGTGACTCGCTTTACTGCTACTTTTCTTCACCTTTGGAAGAAGCGTTACACGTAATTTCTGCCCCCTTGTCTGTCGTTCCACTATAGCGTTTGCCGAGTATGATTGGTTACGATGTCGTAATGCATCACGAGATGTCAGGTTTCCTGATTGGATCCGCTACCTAGCCAGAGCCCACGCGGATGAATAATGGCGGTGCGGGAAGGTATCGCGCGATCAGTTAGTGGAATTAATACAGATAGCTCTTATTACGACTGCGTCCAATCTGTGCTCGTCCCCGTGTAATAGGTCCGTTTGACCGGAGGAATTGATACGGGACATACGCGAGTGAGCTGATACTGGTCATTAATCGTGCAGCGCTGGCTGCAAAGAATGCGTTTTGTTCGCGGCCTTTATTTCATCAGGACTTCTGTTTCTGAGGATTTCGCGCCATGATCACAAACGACAAAATCAGTGTAAAGAAGGTGAGTCCCAGAACAAATAGTAGAGCTTTTAAAACGAGTCTAAAAGTTAGAAATTCTCTTAACATAGAGCTTATTTGGCAGTGGGCTGGAATTAGAGGTTCATCTATACTGGCAGCTTTATGCAATTCGTGACTGGTACGTCACATTATTATTTTTTGGTTATACTCGTAACATTTAATGTTATGACATCGGCCACAAGTCACATTATTGGTCCGATTACAACTCAGATTCCTTTGCTGTCTCACTGTTCCAGTACCACTTGCCTCCTTACAGCCGGTAATTTCTGAGCTCAGCTTAGTGTCCTATGGAAGTCGTCGTGCGGGATGCCTTCGAAATCCGCACTCGTTATCACTCAAGATGACTCCCACTTCTACCAGATTGGTCATGTTCTTTCACCGTGACCATGCTCCCGTACATCTTTTTCATATAACTTTCCGAAAATTCCAAGTTTATTCTGCGCCAAACAAAACTCTTATAAGGTTAAAACGCAATGCCTACACCAGAGGCGGATTAGTTTGATTGATTTATCAGCATTACTTCCCTCAGAAGGCAAAATGGCTGCAAAAGATCTTCGTCTACTATTGAGGCGAGAAGTTAACAGCGCATTGGAATCGGTAGTGGGGTTATTTAACATTTAATGTAAATTGCTACCAATAATTCAACTACATTTAATCAGTAATCTGATCACTGGGCTATCTCTGTGGTCGCGAGTGTTGGTGCTACTGTTATTTTATGCCAGAGTACCTCTTCACTTGTTGGTTTAGTTACAAATTTGCGCTGACGCTAGGGAGGATCCTATGCTTGATCAGATTACTCGTGCTCAATATCAATTGTATTACCAGCAAATGTGTATTGGGTTAAACGATGAATGTGGCTTAATGGTGGAGTGTTAACGTAATCCACTAAGCATCCCCAGGTCTCTGGTTCGATCCTCGATCAGTGTTGGGATATTTATGTGTTACTTATCACTCCTATGACCTCTGAAAATTGAAAATGATTGTTATTGTGAAAAATGCCGAGTTCCTCCGTGGTGTGAGGTCCACGTAAAACTGTAGAACCCCTCGTAACGGGATGGGCAACTCATATCAAATGTAGGAGAAAGGAAAGGGCGTACAATCTACCAGAGGAGCATTCCTAGTAAAGCACTGTGGTGTTCAAACCAATCTTGCGGTTGATAACAAGTTTAGCTATTTACCTTCACGATGAAGCAAGTGTGATAGTGTACGTTTCACTCTATTAAAAACCTTTTAAGTGAATCAACTGTTGCGACATTCCCAGTTTGAAAGTTTGTCGAGTCTTCAAAAAAATAAAGAGAGTTAGAAAGTCGCTTACGAGTAACTTTTGTAACGCTCTGTGTTGTTAATGACTATTAGTAACCGCTGTGGTAATAATAACCGTACGTATGTTTTGACAGATTAAAATAGTGTGCCGGGTAGGGACTCGAACCTTGGACCTTGTCATGCTCTTACCGAGCAAACTATCCAGGAGCGTTTTGCCTACGTAACTTTCAGTTCAGGCATCGAGCAATAGTAACAGCAGTGGCAAACATCGACTCAGGAAAAGGCCTTTACGTATGATTCAGTGCAACATACTGTGCCCATTAAACTTGTGGTATAGCTAGAAGAATTATTAGAATTTATTCTAATAAGCTTGGAACACTCATGTTTGCCTGCGTATTTCTGTAGGAACGAAGTGATAAACAAGGATCGAAGTGCTAAACAGTCCCACATGCAGTAAATATCCAAAAGGCGACGGAGATCTAAATCTTTTCATAGTGGCATGTACTATATGCTCCACTCCAAAGTAAAGTGTGGGAAATTTTTCACAAATGCAGATTCCTTTGTCAAGAATGCGAAAACCTTGATGAGTCAGCAAAATTTCAGAAACAGCATCTGGACTATCTGCAAAAAGAGACCATAAACCCCTTACTTTGAGATACTGACGTCTGTAAATTTATATGTGCATAAAATGACTGTATACTTCAGATTTAACTGTTCTCTATGTCTGTATTGATTCCAGCAAAATGACAATAGAATTAAACATAAAAACTCACTTTCTTCCAGTATCTCTCTCTACCGCCTGGCGGGACAGGAAGTTAAAAAACAGATGTACACTCTGCTGGAGAGTGAACAGTTCATTGTGGGGTACGAATACTCCGCTACGCAAATCCAGTTCGACAGTGTCATATACGAGGGCGTTCAATATGTAATGCAACACTTTTTTTGTGAAAGCAGGTTAGTTTTATTCTGGATTCCAATACACCATATTATTCCCTACTCTTTTGGCTAGAGTACCCTATTTTTCAACATACTCTTCGTTCAATGCGACGGTGTTACGCCGCCATACTGGAAGGGCCTCTATGCCGGCAGGGTACCACTCTACTGGTCGACGTCGGAACCAATGTCTTCCTGCATCAGTAACCTCTCCCTCATCCACCTAATGCATCCTGCGGAGTGCATCCCTCGTTGAGCCAAACAGACGGAAGTCGGAAGGTGTGAGATCCGACCTGAAGTGCGGCGACGAACCCAGCGGGTACACAGATTTGTGTACCCTGGCAGGTGGACGGGTTGTGTCAGAGACGTCCTGTACTGCAGCTAAATATTTGACTGTGGTCCGTTGATCACCTCGATTGAGAGTGTTGGCACGGCTGTGTCCGACCGGCCAGGACGTGGGAGATCGGACAGGTTTGCGCGATGTAGTTGCAATGATGACAGAAGCCTCGCTCACCGACTCACCGAGCTTTTGTTCAGAGCCAGGTCTCCGTAGATATTCTGCAAGCTCCTATGAATATCAGTGATGCTCTGGTTTTCCGCCAAAAAAACACAATGACAACTCTCTGCTTGGAACATACCAACGTTACAGGCCCCGTTTTGGAGGCTACAATGCCGCCACCTATCAGAACTTCATGAAACTGTAGGGGCTGAAACGGGAATATTCCACGATGTCCCACAACAAATTCCACATTTTTTGAACCGAAACTGCCCGAGAAAAAAAGATGTGTTGCAGTGGTTATTGAACGCCCCTCATAGATAAAATAACTCCGCGATCAGGTCCAGAGAAGCAAACGATGCCGTCATCCGCAGGCAGATAACGTCATTTGGGTGCGGCACGGAGAGGCCTGGCTTCAGCGCACAGCTGCTTCTCACTCGAGTAGCTCCACAACTGGCCTCACGGAAATGAGTGCACACCGTTCCAGTCCTCCCACCAGCAGCACCGGGAATTGAAGTCCTCCGCAAGGCACTCTTTCGCGCTGACCGTTGAGCTACAGAGGCGGACACCGAATCGATACGGTTCACTATCCGTAGTTACTTTTACGGTCCGCTTTTGCAGACATTCACCACGTTTGCCGTGGTTCCGCGCCGCAAAGCTGGACGCCAGAGTGTGCGGTACTTGGCGACAGGATGGTTCTCGCATAGATTAGGCGACGCGTTTTGTGAGTTCTGGGAGTAAGAGCGGCCTCCACAGGCCCACCTCCGTCGTCCGCGCTGGCGCTGTGGCCGCGACGCGCGGGTAGCGGAGTCACGCAGGCGGTGTTATCGCCACAGGCCGAGCCGTGCCCACCGTCGGCCTGGCTGACGCCGTCGTGTTACGCGAGGGCGTGTGCGTGTGTGTTTAGCACGTGCTCTACACGTACACGAAATGTGGGCCGATAATGACCGGCGGCCATATGCCGCGCCGCCAAACGAAAGGCGTGCCTCTTGGCACACAGCGGGATACGGTCTCTACGCCGTTAGCGCACATTACCGAGTCGTGACTTTCGGATCCTAATGCTATGACAATTCTTTGCAATTTTAGTCCGGTAAAAGATGGAAATTCTGAGACAAGGTCACTGCACATAGTGTACGTGAGCCGGTGGTGTCCAGGGTGTTCGGAAATTCCTGTAAAAGACTTCTAGGATTTGTAGAACGGAGTGAGTGCACAGTATGTTCAGTAGGAAGCCATGCCTGGAAACGTAGGCCTACTGTTTCGTGCTACAGCCGTCTGAAAATATGTTTGTTAGGTAGGTTTGCAACACAGTAGTCATTGTGGGGGATGCTTACTTCGGATTGGCTGATGTCATTTGAAATCCATCGTACCTTTCTTTGTTCGAGCCTCTGTGAGTGTTAGAGCAACATGGTTGAATACAGGTTTGCAGAACACGCAGACATGATACTTCTGTATGGCGAAGCTGATGGTAATGGAAGAGCTGCTCGTTATGCACAACATCTGACTCTATCGCATACCATTTTCGCCACAGTTACTCAACGGCTTAGAGGTAACCATCATTGTCAATAGGCTGTGGTGCCGCAAGGAGAGGCCGCGCACCCGATCAGGAAGAGGCCGTACTGCATCATGTTGAACGGAACCTATCAATGAGTACACGAGAAATTGTGCGTGCAATCGATTTTGATCCCAGCATCGTCTGGTATGTTGTGGATGACCAACAACTACATCCACACCACCTCCAACAGTTCATGCCACCTCTAACACTCACAGACACGTAACTGAGGCTCGAAACAGGTGGGAGAGGTAGGACAGATGCCAATTCGATGTAAGCACCTCCAACCATGACTACGTTGTATACCTACCTAGCAAACATGTTTTCAGACAGTTGTATCACGGAAACGATAAGTTTCCGGACATGGTTTCGTAATCAAAATATTATGTACGCACTCGTCTCTGAAAATTCTACATCTCAGTAACGAGAATTTCCGAAAAAACTGTATTCGTGCTTCTGTTCAAATGGTTCAAATGGCACTGAGCACTATGGGACTTAACATCTGAGGTCATCAGTCCCCTAGAACTTAGAACTACTTAAACCTAACTAACCTTAGGACATCACACACATCCATGCCCGAGGCAGGATTCGAACCTGCGACAGTAGCAGTCGCGCGGTTCCGGACTACAGCGCCTAGAACCGCTCGGCCTCCGAGGCCGGCGGTGCTTCTGTATCGGATTTTAATGATGACGAGAGTTGGAGGAACGAAGACATTGGATTCTGTTGCCAGCACACTTCACGCTCAGTCACTGGGCTGCGTCTGAGCGGTTTTGCTGAAACATACATTGTTCCTAGAGTGCTCCTGCCGCAAGGTATGCCAAGAAAATTCGTGTGGATTTTAGAAAACGGGAAATAACTGTGCCAGAACTAAAGTTATGATAGCGGGTCGTGAGTAGGGCCTCGATAACTCAGTCGGGCAGGACATTATTTTTGAGAAGCAAGGTTCCGAGCCCGAGTTCCGGTGGGTCACAGTTTTAGCCTGCCAGGTAGTTTCATAATAGCGCACAATCCACTGCTGAATGAGAGATTCATTCAGGAAACTATGTTTTTTTCTGTGAGACGATGTATCTTTGTTGTCAACGGTATTCGATAGCTCATGGAAATAGCAATATAGTGATATAACAAATGTAAAAGTTTATAACGAAATTTTAGAAAAAAAACTGTAGTAAGTTCAAGGTCGAAGTGTGTTGACAAATCACTGTTTGATCTCCATTTCCTTGTTAACATATCTTCAGAGGACTTAAATTAGATCGTTCCAGCAGAAGTTAGTTCCTCGTTGGTCGCGTCTTCCTTTCCGATTAGATACACGGGGATACTGCTGCAGATACTTTCGACAAGCTACATTACGCCTCTGGTAAAAGTTGATCGTGGGTAAACAAGTTTCGAGTATTATCCATACAGCAAAACACTTGGCTTACTGTTTCGAGTGTCATAATGACTGGAAGTAAAATGAACCGCAAGAGAGCTGTAATTGGTGATTTCTTTATTGTCACCCCTGACGGCCTCCCCGTGCTGTACCCTTGCAACCATCGCAGGTGCGCCATTGCATTGTTCGCCCCGATGTCCTGTTTTATTTATTTTAACGACTTCCCCTCTTCAGGGGGTTTGGTTTTTGATTACGATTGTTGTGGGGGGGGGGGGGGCCCTGGTGCGCTAACATGACGCTGTTTTCACCTGAGGATGTGAGGATGTTGTTGTAATTCGGCGAAATCGGTTATAACAATAAAGAAATCACCAATCACAGCTGTCTTCCGGTTCATTTTACTTCCATTCATTATGAAATTTAACGGCTGTGGCTGCCGGCATTATAAAGTTATATTAGGAGTGTTACACTGTATACGAGTGATATTGTCGGTATTGCATTGTAACTCAACCATTTACTGCAGGCATCCTGGCTCATACGTGCCGCAAATTCCTTATCAGTGGCTCTGAGCACTATGGGACTGAACAACAGAGGTCATCAGTCCCCTAGAACTTAGAAATACTTAACCCTAACTAACCTAAGGACGTCACACACATTCATGTCCGAGGCAGGATTCAAACCTGCGACCGTAACGGTCGCGCGGTTCCAAACTGAAGCGGCTAGAGCCGCTCGGTCACAACGGTCGGCTCCTTATCAGTAGTGAGACTGTTTCACGATATTATAATAGTCTCAAACAACTGATTCCATTGTAATCAGGTGTGCATAAAGGAACACTTTTTTCTTATACAAAGTAAATGTGAGACGTTAATAATTAGAACAGTTATGTGTGCCAGTCAGTTTAATATTCCCTCACCATGCGTTTCGAGGGTTTACATCCTGACCTTCAGGTGGATCAGTGGATTACATTAAAATTAGTTTAACGTTCAATTCGAAAATCTTCTAGTAAAATGAACACTGAGTGTCATTATAAATACACACTTATATCACTGGGTGACACACAAAGACGAACAGAAACTGTTTCTATTCGTGTTAGTGCGTCATTCAATGATGCGATTAAAGGAATAAATCGAAGCATTTCAGAAGCGCATTGCTGGGTTTGTTACGGCTAGGTTCGATCAACCCGCAAGTATTGCGGATATGCTCAGGGAACTCAAAAAGGAATGACTGGAGGGAAGGCGACGTTCTTTTCGAGTAGCACTATTGAGAAAATTTAGAGGACCGGCATTTGAAGCTGACTGCAGCTGCTGCCCCCAACGTGCCTTTCGCGCGAGGACCACAAAGGTAAGATAAGAGAAATCACGACTCGTGCGGAAGCATATAGACAGCCTTTTTTCCTCCCTATGTCTGCAAATGGAACAGTGAAGGAAGTGACCATTAGTGATAGTAGGTACCCTCCGCCAGTCGCTTGCGTAACATGTATGCAGATATACAAATGTATATGTATAACGACTCTCGGCGTTCTTTTTGCTGGAACATCTTCTAAATGACGTTTATCAGACACTAATCTAATCCGTTGATCCAACTGAATATCAGGATGCACGCCGTCAAAACACGTCGTGGACGAAAATAAAAATGACTGGCACATACAACTGTTTTAATTTACAAGGGGTGATAAAAATGTTTCCTTTCTTAGGCCACACTAACCCCTTGCCTACACGTCGGTGCTTATACGCCCGCAAGGGAGTGGTGCTGGGTTGCATACGTGCTGCATCAACGCCCTCAAACGGAAAATTCTGATCGCCCCTTGTATAGCGTAAACAGCTGTACTAGTGTGATATACTGCAGTAAAACTCGCCTCGCCTTTCATAAATCTGTGATCGACTGAGAGCGATAATCTATTCCAAATCGCCTGCTGCAAATGAAAACTGTTTCGTTCATCATGACCTAATTTCGAGGTAATCAAATTAGCTTCTAATGTAACATAACACACACTTTCCAGTACTACAAAAATTTGCTTGAAATTATCCGTCGCTTTTCATATTGATTCCATTACTTATATTTGCTTCATCAGAGTTCTTGGTGTTGTTTAAGTTTTCGTGTGTGGCTTCTGTTTTACAAGTTATCCTCAGATTTACTAATATGTCCTGAAAGTCAGGAGAACTTGGTTTTCGCAGTGACAAATTATGTTTTTGGGCGTGGCTTCCATCAAATACTCTTACAAAGAGAACACTAAAAAATGTGTGTGAAATCTTATGGGACTTAACTGCTAAGGTCATCAGTCCCTAAGCTTACACACTACTTAACACAAATTATCCTAAGGACAAACACACACACACACACACACACACACACACACACACCCATGCCCGAGGGAGGACTCGAACCTCCGCCGGGACCAGCCGCACAGTCCATGACTGCAGCGCCACAGACCGCTCGGCTAATCCAGCGCGGGCTGTCTTTTATTCCTATTATTTCCTGCAATGAACGTAGAAATCGAACGAAGAATGAAAAAATTTTGACTCCCTCACTACCAAGATACACAGAATCAAAATATTAAATTAAATAGGCAAATAAAAAAAATCAATCGGCCTTTCGCTGCTTTTCTTGAAAAGTGGTAAGTGGTTGACTACCACAGAAAATCACCAGTATTCTTCTACTGATTCTAATTTTTGAAACTCTGATCAAAAATAATGTTGTAATCGGGGATCATACCACTATTTGGACATTACGAATATTCGGTGCTAAGGGGTGAAAGCTGAGGTTGAGGAACTGTATTTTTCGTGTTAATTTGTTCGTTTTCAGAGGCTACAAGCACAGGCAGCAGATCAGTTGCTTACTGCTTTTATTGTAACTATGAATGAACTGTCAAGTTTACCGGTAATTCAGAACTAAAATGCCGGTATCGGTTTTAACGGGTCAGTTTTTCACATCCCGGCGTAGTAATACTAGGAGTGCAAAGAAAAGAGCGGTAATTGACGTCACGTAGACGGCGGACGCGGGTAGTCGGCGGCGCAACACAGAAGGCATTGTCTGAGGCACACAAAGCGCCGCCGAGGTGTTGCCGGGTGTCTGCTAGACTATGTGCAGCGCCGCGTCTATTTGCGGAGCGGCGCGCTGGCTGCAGCTCTCAATGGGAGAGGCAGCCCGGCCGCCATTCACACCTGCTCTGTGCCGCGCCTTCTCGAAAGCCCGGCAGATAAAGCGGATGGCCGGTTTTGGTGCTGCTGTCGTTGTGGGGAAAGGGGAGCTACAAGGAGAAAATGTGGTTCAAATGGCTCTGAGCGCTATTGGGACTAACATCTGAGGTCATCGGTCCCTTAGACTTAGAACTACGTAAACCTAACTAACCTAAGGACATCACACAACCATGCCCGAGACAGGATTCGAACCTGCCACGTAGCAGCAGCGCGGTTCCGGACTGCAGAGCCTAGAACCGCTCGGCCACAGCGGCCGGCAGCTACAAGGAGACTTTGCGAAAACACTGACTGTCTTTACCTCGTCAGAAACGGACGTTTTGGGACATGTGGACGCAGTACGATTACACGGATTGTAACCGACAAAAAAAGTGTTATGAAAACTTCATTTACAGCTAGCGTAGCGCCCGCTGCTTCACTCGAGTAAACTCTGTGGTTTGCACAGTTTTTTTTTTTTTTATCGAAGTTTCATGTTGTTCTAAAACTGCAACACCTTCTAAACCTTTCATGCAAGTTATGGTCATATAAGCATAGTCTTCTCCGAGTGTACTTCTGACCAAAAACTGATTCTGGTAGCTGGAGTCCAAGGTTTTTGTTAATCCTTGTGGTAATAGTTCCGTAGAAACTTTTATCTCATAAACACAAATTTCTTTGCAGCTTACCGAGAAGTGAAACACCAGTATTCATACATAAAGCTTCAAAAAGTTTGTAATATAACGAAATATTTTTTTTAATGTTTACCCTCTGTTTCATTCCTTAGGGGTTTAATTTCGAAAAACAGTGATACACGTATTTTTTTTATTTCTAACTAAGAAGCAAGATACAAATTATTATAGATTTAACTTCGAAAATGCTTTCACAATGAAATATTTCCGTAGAAACCTTCAGCCCTCATTTCACCCCAATGGGGTTGAATTTCCAAAAACAGTGAATTTTTTTTTCCTAACTGAGAAGTCAAACACCAATTTTCCTACATATACCCTTCAAAATGCTCAAGTATTTCTTTAATAATTTATTTTAAAAAACTTTCATCCATGATTTTTTCACCTTAGTAGTTGCATTTCAGAAAATGCTGAAACACATGTTTATTTCTGATCGAGAAACCAGATAGCAATTTTTGTAGTTCTAGCTTCAATATTGCCTTAATAGAAATATATTTTCGGAAAATTCTCCATCGACTATTCCACCCCTTTATGGTTGGAATTTCTAAAAGTCCCGTCTTAAACGATGCCTACAGTATAAGATCAACACTCTCACCAAATTTTAGGCTTCTGACCTTAGCCTTTTGGGCTGGGCGATGACGAGTAGGTCAGTATACCGCCTTTTACATACATAGATTAACCACTATCGATTTCGTATCTATTAATAATCCATCGGCAGGTGGCTCTTATGCGCTTGCATTCCGAGGTCTCGTTATGTAATCCTTTTTCTTATTCTCTAAGATAAAATCATTTTTGTTTATAATTCAGTAAACACATTGACAAGATTTATAATACAAGGAATCATACAAGAAATGGTCTTGAGAGTAACTATTTGGCGAAAATTACGTGCTGTACGTTCCTGAGTGGCGCAATCGTCGAGTATAGTTGTTCTGGCCCTGGGTCACATGTTTATTCTGACGCCAACGGTAATTTCTCGTTTAACGGTGAGCTTCCAACTGTCCTGGAGCAGACTGGGTGGGAGCGTGTACGCGTTAACAGTAAAACTCGCAGCACCTGGAGCAGACGGATGGGTCGGGCGTCGATGTACTGATCATAAAATGGAACAAGCAGCTCGTCACAACAGCCGGCGGCTGGTCCCGGCGGAGGTTCGAGTCCTCCCTCGGGCATGGGTGTGCAACCTTAGGGACTGATGACTTAGCAGTTAAGTCCCATAAGATTTCATACACATTTGAACAAAACATCCGGAAGCTCACCGTTAATCAATCACGCCGAGAAAACCAGGGAGATTAGTTTCGCGTTTGATTGGCAGCTATACTTCTATCACCACAATTACGGCTTCTGGTGTATGGTCGTTCGAATATGGAATATTAAGCGCCTACACACATGTAAAAAGGAAAAAAAATCCGCCACTTGAAAATGATCAAAATTTCAATGATGTTGACTGACACAAGCAAAAAAATTTGCCGTGTAAAGCAGAAACACAGTTACAGTAAGAAAAGTAACGTTGTCCTCAAGCTGAAACTTCGTTTCAACCGTGCAGTGCTCTACTAGGCATGGTTCTACTGAACATGGTGTGCCCTGTCATCCTGTGACCTTTGAACTGACTTACACAACTAGTTATAAGGGGGCGCCTACAGTCTAGCGTAGATTCACACACACGGTGGAATTCTGCAGTTCTCATATTTAATAAATCATTGCCAGAGTTGCAATAATCTGTATGAGACGGAGAAAGGCCTGACAGCGACTTGTAATCGAGCCCGAGCATTTACCCACAAGGCAACCGAGATTACACTTTCGAACTGCCGATGTGATTATGCGTGAAACTGCCACGTAATGCAAACACTACGGTAGTTGTAACTGAGACGTTTGAAAGACGTGTCTTGAACAGGTAGTCGAAAAAGAAAGCAGAGAAGGTTAAGGTTTAACGTTCCGTCGCTGACAAGGTCGTAAGAGTAGAAGCACGGGCTTGGGTGGGGAAAGATGGGAAAGGGAATCGGCCGTGTCTTTGCAAAGGATCACCCTGCCATTCGATTTCAGTAGTTTATGTAAACCACGGCAGACCCAGACTGTGGTCTGAAGCACCGTCCTCTCGCATCCGGCGTTACCCACGGGCTCGGTGCGCGCCTATGAATGACAGTTCGGCTGTTTCCAACAGCAGTAAAAGTAAATATTTCAAAGTAGTCACGTTTTTCAGAAAGTCAGTGTTGGAGACCATAGTCCCAGGAGGAAATGAAACGATAGCAGGTAATTGTTCTTTAGGCAGCTGGCTACATTCCAAAATCTGTATGTCACCGGGGAGGACATTGACGCTCCCCACCGACGGACGAGCCTTCTCCTAGCAACGACCGGCACCTAGGGCGCGTTTATTGCTCCGGTCGCGCCGGATATTTGCAGCTGAGCCGCAGGCCTCGGCAAATACAATACGGTCCCAGAAACCAGCCCCTGCTATTGTCCAGCGGTCCCCGTTACCGTGCTTCGTCTGCTGTCTCTCTATCTCTCTCTCTCTCTTTCTCTTTCTCGCTCTGTTTATTTGTACGCATGCCTTTATGTGTGTCACATGTGAAAAGTCATGAAAAATTGGAATCACTGTCTTCTACATTCTACATGTTAGTGAACTATTTTGTTTATTTTGAAAACGATCTGCATATCGTAAACAAGGGTTGAAATAGGGGCTGACTTCAACTTGCCAGATTGATAGTGTCATGCTATCAAAACTGGTGCCAGAGGCAGGGTTCGTGTGACATTGTTTCAGATGTCTTGTTCGAAAATACGTAGAGAACGAACTAGTGAAGGTAACGTCTTAGACCACCTGGCAACAAACTGACCTAAACTTAAGGAATCAGTCACCGTTGGGGAAAGATATAAGTGAACATAAAGCTATGACAGCATCTATGAAAACGGGTCTCACAAAGAATTTAATGTGACCAGATACAAATTTCAGAGCATCTAAGAAGTCAGCGTCAAATATTCGGTGTTGACGAAGATGTCGAGAACAAATGGAAAAAAATTCAAAGGCATCGTGCAATATTCCCAAGACAAAAATTTGACTCTGAGCACCATTGGACTTAACTTCTGAGGTCATCAGTCCCCTAGAACTTAGAACTACTTAAACCTGACTAACCTAAGGACATCACGCACATCCATGCCCGAGGCAGAGTTCGAACCTGCGACCGTAGCGGTCGCGCGGTTCCAGACTAGTGCCTAGAACCGCTCGGCCATCCCGGCCGGGCGAATATTTGTGTCACCCTTCCGTGTGGACTATAGCGGTCCTTTACCAGAGTAGTTGCGCTGGCTTCTGCCTTTACATTATGCTTGCACGGCAAGCAGGTTTCCAGCCAGGGATGCTTCTTTCCATCGGCGTGTTTTATGCTTTAGGATTCAACAATAGATGAAAGCAAATTTTTAGAAGGTGGGTGCCCGCAGTTCTTATATATTTGAAATAGGGACATACTACCGCCTTGAGTTGCTGGTAAAATACTTTATTTATACAACCAGTTTCAGTCGTCTGGCCATCATCGGCTTCATAAAAGTATTCACATCGTTATGTTTGTTGAAATATAAAATTTGGTGAATAATGCACTGTCAAGATATCGTAATGTAATCCGTTCACAACGCTAACGACGATTACAGTTTTAACACGAAAGTGTACACTCCCTAGCACAGGTTTTAAAGATTGACGACGTAATTTATGTTCGACATGATGACAGTGTATTATTCATGGCTGTATCACCTGACGATAACGATTTTATATTTCGCCTAGCATGATGCTGCGAATACTTTTATGAACCTGATGATGGACAGACAACTGAAACTGGTTGTCTAAATAAAGAATTTTACCAGCAGCTCAGTGCGGTAATATGACATTTTTGCAAAGGTAAGCCCGCCGGGGTGGCCGAGCGGTTCTAGGCGCTACAGTCTGGAACCGCGCGACCGCTACGGTCGCAGGTTCGAATCCTGCCTCGGGCACGGATGTGTGTGATGTCCTTAGCGTAGTTAGGTTTAAGTAGTCCTAAATTCTAGGGGACTGATGACCTCAGAAGTTAAGTCCCATAGTGCTCAGAGCCATTTGAACCATTTTTTGCAAAGGTGAAAGTAAGTTGTCCTCAAGTCGAAGGTTATCAGCACATCAGAGCTGGACTAGATCCGCTGGGGTTAAGCTCTGCCCTAGCGCAATCCGAACCACGAAGCAATTCGTCACTTTTTCACACGTATAAATCATTGCTGCTGGTGGAAGAAGTGAGAAGTGACTGCGAATATACGTAGGGGTACTGGTCTGTAATTCTGCTCACCTGGTAGATTGCTCTGATTTTTCCATTTAAACGAGGCTATTCGCTGACGTAGGAGAGAGGCTAATTTCTCGCAGCCCAGTTCCGTCCCGCTGAACGACTACCAGTTCGCGACGACAAAGCAGCGCGCTCGAGAGCGGCCGCCGCCCCAGCCGGTGACTTTGAACCCAGAGGGCGTCGGCGACAGTAGCCGGACGCGACGTGGACGCCGCCGCTGGTAACAATTAGCCCTCGTGGACTTGGCAGTAATTAAAGGACGGCACGCAGGCGGCCGTAATGAATTCTCGATGGCGCCGCTGCGGGCGGCTCCGGCGACGGTCGCATAATTGCTTTTGTTAACTTTAAAACAACACGTATAAATCAGCGCGGATTTTAAGCGCCGCTGCCGAGATAAACCGACTGGACTGCGGCGCGCACTTTGTCGGCCGGTAGCCGGGCTCACTTAATTTGGCCGCCGGGCGACGCCCCTGTGTTCCAGCCCCGGCCGCTCGCCTCTCTCTGTCTGTTTGAAGCTGTTGGCGTACCGGACGTGTTCGCTGCGTGTCTGTACCACCTATTAGATTTTCGAGAGCGAGGTGAAAAGTTTCCAGTCTCTCAGCGAAAAACTGTGTCTTTAGGTCAAAAGTGCACCCAGTCGTTAACATAGACACCGCTGTTGGTTCAGCACTTGACCAGTACGTAAATTCCCCATGGAAGCTCTACAAATACGTAGCTACGGCTGCCGCAGCATCCTGACTGAACCCATAATGTCTTTCATCTATAAATTTCATTTGACCATTTATTCTAGGGGAATGCTCGTAACTCTGCGGCCCTCTTCAGGTAGGATCAACAGAAAAGATAGAAAAAAGAGCGCCGCATATCATAACAGATTCATTTAGGAAGCACCAGATCGCTACAAGGGCACTGTTTGCAGACAGTGATACGCACCTACATTGTACACCGAAATGACCAAAGTCGTGGGATAGTGATATGCACATATATTGAAACATCCCCTTAGAAAAATTTATGAATGACTGTCCTGAGCCGGCCGGAGTGGCCGGGCGGGTCTAGGCGCTACAGTCTGGAGCCGAGCGACCGCTACGGTCGCAGGTTCGAATCCTGCCTCGGGCATGGATGTGTGTGATGTCCTTAGGTTAGTTAGGTTTAATTAGTTCTAAGTTCTAGGCGACTGATGACCTCAGAAGTTAAGTCGCATAGTGCTCAGAGCCAACTGTCCTGATAAACCCCTTACGTTATTTGATTTTCAAACAGCTGAGCAGAACTGAACGTACTCAGACATTTCGCTATTTACTTATTTTGACCAACACTAAACTGACAGACAATATTTTTACCGCAACGCAATCTGACTTTCCCTACAAATAATGGCCCTGACTAACAATAACCTATACCTTTCATGAATCACTTACCTCACAAAAATCTTCGTTATTCGAACTACTGCAATACAGCAAGCGCCAATAATGCCAGATAAATAAAAGATCCTATCTACTGAAGGCACTAACTACTGATAGGCATACTTAACAAATGAAAGATTTTAATAGAGAACAAACAATGTATTTACCTTAATAGTGTTCAAAAGTCAAAATATATATAGCAGTTCATGACATCCAGTCTTACAAATTTACTGTCTCTGATGGATACACGTCCAGATCATCCGCTCTCAAAACTCCGCCATCTCGCTCCCCACATCCACCACTACTGACGGCTCACCCCCAACTGCGCAACGCTGTGCGCTGTTCACATCCAACTGCCCACCACTACAATAGCGAATATTCTAACAATGCTAACCAGCCACAGACTACACACAGCACAGCCAGTGATTTTCATACAGAGCGCTACGTGACGTTACCAACACAAAAACCTAAACAGCCTACTTACAATATAAATGGCGGTAATATGGCGAACACAAGGCATAAAAGGGCATTACATTGACGGAGCTGACATTTGTACGTAGGTGGTTCATGGGAAAAGGTTTCCAACGTGATTACGCTAATTAACAGACTTTGAACGCACAACGGTAATGGGAGCTAGATGCACGGGACATCATTTCGGAAATTGTTTGCGAATTCAGTATCGTGAGACCCACATTGTCAAGAGCGTCCCTTGAATACCAGATTTCAGGCATTACCTTCTATCATGGACAACGCAGTGGCTGACGGCCTTCACTTAATTATCAACAGAGCCGGCGTTCGCGTGGAGTTGTCAGTGGTAACAGCAAAAATCAGTGTGGGATGTCCGCAAATGTAGCCGTTCGGACAGAGGACGACCGAAGAAAGGCAGAAATACTGAATTCAGTGTTCCGAAACTGTTTCACTGCGGAAAATCGTAACACGGTCCCTGACTTCAGCCGTCGCACGGACGCCAAAATGGAAAATATTGAAATAAACGATATCGGAATTGAAAAACAACTGCTATCACTTAGTAGCGGAAAAGCATCCGGACCAGACGAGATACCCTTAAGATTCTACAGTGATTATGCTAAAGAACTTGCCCCCTTTCTATCAGCAATTTATCGTAGATCGCTGGAAGAACGTAAAGTACCTAGCGACTGGAAGAAAGCGCAGGTCGTTCCCATTTTCAAGAAGGGTCATAAATCAGATGCGAATAATTATAGGCCTATTTCGCTTACGTCAATCTGTTGTAGAATAATGGAACATGTTTTGTGTTCTAGTATTATGACGTTCTTAGATAATACAAATCTCCTTCATCATAACCAACATGGATTCCGCAAACAGAGATCATGTGAAACTCAGCTCGCCCTATTTGCCCAAGAAATTCACAGTGCCGTAGACACTGGCGAGCAGATTGATGCCGTATTCCTGGACTTCAGGAAGGCATTTGATACGGTTCCGCACTTACGTTTAGTGAAAAAAATACGAGCTTACGGAATATCGGACCAGGTTTGTGATTGGATTCAGGATTTCCTAGAAGAAAGAACACAACATGTCATTCTTAACGGTTCAAAATCTGAAGATGTAGAGGTAATTTCGGGAGTACCGCAGGGAAGCGTGATAGGACCTTTATTGTTTACAATATACATAAATGACTTAGTTGACAACATCGGTAGCTCCGTGAGGCTATTTGCAGATGACACGGTTGTCTACAAGAAAGTAGCAACATCAGAAGACTCGTACGTACTCCAGGAGGACCTGCAGAGGATTAATGCTTGGTGCGACAGCTGGCAGCTTTCCCTAAACGTAGATAAATGTAATATAATGCGCATACATAGGGGCAGAAATCCATTCCAGTACGATTATGCCATAGGTGGTAAATCATTGGAAGCGGTAACGACCGTAAAATACTTAGGAGTTACTATCCGGAGCGATCTGAAGTGGAATGATCACATAAAACAAATAGTGGGAAAAGCAGGCGCCAGGTTGAGATTCATAGGAAGAATTCTAAGAAAATGTGACTCATCGACGAAAGAAGTAGCTTACAAAACGCTTGTTCGTCCGATTCTTGAGTATTGCTCATCAGTATGGGACCCTTACCAGGTTGGATTAATAGAAGAGATAGACATGATCCAGCGTAAAGCAGCGCGATTCGTCATGGGGACATTTAGTCAGCGCGAGAGCGTTACGGAGATGCTGAACAAGCTCCAGTGGCGGACACTTCAAGAAAGGCGTTACGCAATACGGAGAGGTTTATTATCGAAATTACGAGAGAGCACATTCCGGGAAGAGATGGGCAACATATTACTACCGCCCACATATATCTCGCGTAATGATCACAACGAAAAGATCCGAGAAATTAGAGCAAATACGGAGACTTACAAGCAGTCGTTCTTCCCACGCACAATTCGTGAATGGAACAGGGAAGGGGGGATCAGATAGTGGTACAATAAGTACCCTCCGCCACACACCGTAAGGTGCCTCGCGGAGTATAGATGTAGATGTAGATGTAGATGTAATGCGACATTTGGCATTAATAGGCTATGACAGAAGACGACCGGCGCGAGTGCCATTTCTAACAGCACGACATCGCCTGCAGCTCCTGTCCTGGGGTCGACACCATATCGGTTGACGACTCGAAAACCGTAATGTGGTCAGATGAGTTCCGACTCCGGTTGGTAAGAGCTGGTGGTAGGGTTCGAGTGTGACTCCATGAAGCGACGGACCCAGGTTGTCAACAAGGTACTGTGCTGGCTGGTGGTGGCTACGCAATGCTGTGTGCTGTGTTTACATGGAAGGGTTAGGGTTCTCAGTTATGTCCGGCTACTTTGAGACCATTTGCAGCCATCCATGGACTTCATGTTCCCAAACAATTATGGAATTTTTATGGATGAGAATGCGCTGTGTCACTGGGCCACAATTGTTTGCAACTGGTTTGAAGAACATTCTGGACAGTTCGAGTGAATGATGTGGCCACCCAGATCGCCAGACATGAATCCCATCGAACATTCAGGGCATATAAATGAGAGGTCAGTTCTTGCACAAAATCCTGGAATGGCAACACTTTTGCAATTGTGGACGGCTATAGAGGCAGCATGGCTCAATATTTCTGCAGAGGACTTCCTCCAACGACTTATTCAGTCCATGACACGTCGAGTTACTGCACCGCGCCGGACAAAAGTAGGTCCGACAGGATATTAGGATGTATCTCATGACTTCTCAAATGGCTCTGAGCACTGAGGGACTTAACATCTGAGGTCATCAGTCGCCTAGAACTTAGAACTACTTAAACCTAACTAATCTAAGAACATCACATACATCCATGCCCGAGGCAGGATTCGAACTCGCGACCGTAGCGGTCGCGCAGTTCCAGACTGAAGCCCCTAGAACCGCTCGGCCACATCGGGCAGCCCTTGACTTTTCACCGCAGTGTATTTCAAGAGCGGCGTAATGGTACTATCAACAGCTATCCTAATGAATATTTATTCCCGGACAACTGGTTTCGATCAGGCGGCCATCTTCGAGTCACAAATTATCGCTAGGGCCTACATAAATTTTAAGTAACATTCCTTGGTGTCAAATACGTGATTACACAACTAATAAAATGTTCCGGGCTATTATGCCGTGGTCGAATGGATTTCACCTTAACATCTGAGGTTTCGTCCCCATCTGCGGAGGACTTTTCAAGGGGATCGTAACTTTTTTGAATGACCAATTCACACACTGCTGCGCTACTGACTACAGCAAAATTCCGCTTCCGCGCAGTGGCGTGAAGTCACATGTTTTGAATACGCGAGCACGATCGGCCGTTGTCGACTGCTGTCGTCCGCTGTTTATCCCATGGTGGAAGACTGGTACACATCTTCCTCAGCTCCGGAATCAAAATGTCATTCAATTTCACGCCCTCCTCATTCTTACTGGAATTCCTGAGGTGTTTTATAATCTCTATGGCCTCTGTGTATAGCCTTTCATGGTATCGACTTCTGGCTACCAGTACTTGAGTCCTATCAAAATGAATGTAGTGGTCTCCTGGCTGTAAAGCATGTTCCGCAACAGCTTATCTATCAATCTCCTCTCTTCTGCAATTTCCCTTGGTCTCTTCCAGTCGCTTTTTGATCGTTATTTTTGTAGTACCCATTTACACCTCCCCACAACTACATGGAATCCTATAAATTCCAGCTTTCTCCAGCGGTTGGCGAACATCTTTGGCCAATTTTAGGTGATCGTATATCTTCTGTGTGGGTGCATAGAGTACCGCGATGTTCCGCCTTTTCAGTCTATGCGTCACGTCCTCAATGAATGGCAGGAAAACTTTCGATTTCACCAGCGCTTGAGCATCGCTACGATTTCTACGCGATGGTCATAACGCTCTTTTCACCTTAACGAACAAATAAACATTCTTGAGCAATGCAGTGGTGAATGTTTTAATTCTGCGTCAAGCAGCTCTGGTTCCAACAGTTTCCTTCCTCAATCTGCTAACGTTTTTATGATGCCTCACTTTTGTTGTGGATGTTGGTTCGAATCCCGGTGTAGGTATCGATCTGTGTGTGTGGGGTTTCGGTAAACTCTGTGGCCCAAGCCACCATCTTCTTTCTTGAAAACCAGCACATGAAGAAAATTTAATCTTCCGCCTGCCTCCTCTTCTGTGGTAAGCTGAATCTTCGGACGGATCTCGTTCAGATGTTTACAGTAGCTTGAGCCACATAGTTTTTAGATTTAAAATCATGCAGTCCCTTCAGTCGGATGCTACCGTGAACGAAGTCACGGCTGTTTGCCTGTTTCGGATGATGTATGTTGTTTTGTCAGCCTCATAGCGTTTAAGCAGTTGGACGAAGATGAAGGAGGTTTAGAGGATATATTTTTGGATACACTTTCGAGTTGTAAATTACATTCTGTGCTATGTAAGAACGAACAGCTAGAATCCAGAGAGCGAATGCGTTTACGGGCATTTCTCAAAACAACGGACGCATATGATCGTTAGTGATCGAAACAAAGCGCGTAAATCTGACATTGCGGACCAAGCGCAGACATTGAGGAGATATTAACAGTGTAGTACATTTTTTCTTCTTTTGTCTGATTTGTGATATTGTGAGTACAGTGGAACCTCGTTTATCTGGTCATCATTAATTCGGATCACCGGTTCATCCCAATCTTTTTTTAAGGACAAGAACTTCACAGTTTTTGATACTCCGTGAATAATAGTGGCAATAGCTTATGACTACAATCACTAACTTAAATTCGGCCAACCACTGTACATGTTTCTTAGCACAGCGTCAGGTAACAAGTTCATTTTAATTTGTGAAGTACCGTGTTGTCCCGTTTGTTATGAGTGTAAAAGGCGATTAAAGAGAAAAAGGCAAAAAGTTAAAGTCACCACATACGATGGATAAAGGGTAATTGTTTAAAAACATTACTGCAGAATTTGGTGTTTAAACTTCAGCAGTGTCAAATTCGAAGAATAACGAGAAATAAATTGAAGACTTCTAGAAGTTATCGCCATTTGTTCATCTGCAGCCAATATCCTACAGAAGATGGCGCTCATTATAAAGACTTCAAGATCCATTCGGAGGCAACAACGCAGCGGGACAAAATAATCCTTTATTTGGAGTGCCGGTGGAAAAAAAAAGGCCGAACTAATGCTGGTGAAACGCCTGCGTGATCGTGTTGTACATGAACGAGGTACTAATATGTCTCAAAAGAAACTCACTGATTATTTCAGCGTATAAAACTCACTGTGTTTTCTTTCTAATATCTCCTCAAAATTTACGTGAAAATAATGAATAATTTGTTTGTCCACGGGAAAATAAACTGGTGTGTTTATGTCATTTAGTCCGAGCCATTCTAATTTCTGAATTTTTTGATTATCCCAATAAACGAGGTTCCACTGCATTACAGTATTAAAATTCTGACGTCACATCGACTGCAATGTATTATAATGGCTTATACTTACAAGCATGTCTTCCATGTATAGAATACTTTGATCAGAGTGTAATGATAATTATGCTACACTTGTGATTTTATGGTGGGTTAGATGCAGGTACGCCTGGTAATAAACTGAAAATGATGCCTGATAGTGGGCCGGCCGGAGTGGCCGTGCGGTTCTAGGCGCTACAGTCTGGAGCCGAGCGACCGGTACGGCCGGAGGTTCGAATCCTGCCTCGGGCATGGATGTTTGTGATGTCCTTAGGTTAGTTAGGTTTAACTAGTTCTAAGTTCTAGGGGACTAATAACCTCAGCAGTTGAGTCCCATAGTGCTCAGAGCCATATTTTTGGTCAGTCTGAACGATGACCTTATTATCAGTCTTCTCTGCATTTCATAAGATCCTCTTCAGACAAATAAGCGTATGTGATAAGTGTATGAGATGTTTAGTCAAATTAGAATAAATACGGCAGCTACGACAGTGGAGGGTGATAAAGAAGGGATAAAAAGAAGGTCTAGTTAGATGCACCGTCATAACCATCCACCACCACAACTGATCAGTCATTGTCTGTGACCGCTACGAGGAAAAACCCAGTTCGATTCTCCGTGCTACCGGACATTTATCCTTGTTGGGTAGTGTGGAACAGGCTAACCACAGCCCCATGAGGCCTGTTATTAGGCGCTGGTCGAATGAGGCGTCGTGACTTCAAGATCGGCAACCTGACATCGTTTGGGACAGTGTAGAGCTGACACCAAGCAACTCCATCCCGCATTCGATAACATAGTAACACAGAAGACGACACGGCGGGCGGTAAACAACTGCCAGTCATCAAGGCCTGACTGCCAAGTTAGCGTCATCGTTACTTCGAGTTTATAAGCACTGCATGAAGATTGGTTCAAATGGCTCTGAGCACTATGGAACGTAACATCTGAGGCCATCAGTCCGCTAGAACTTAGAACTACTTAAACCTAACTGACTTAAGGACATCACATATGTCCATACCCGAGGCAGGATTCGAACCTGCGACCGTAGCGGTCTCGCGGTTCCAGATTGAAGCGCCTAGAACCGCTCGGCCACACCGGCCGGCCACTGCATGAAGACTGCAAGCTATGCTTGAACACTGTACTGCTATTCGTTATTGAAATAATTATTCGAATGGTTGCTGGCACAGGTCTTGCATATTAAAGGTAGTTACTGTATACGTCAATTCTTTTGCACAGGTGTTCGAGAACCTGGCGTCGAGTGCCGAAAATCCTAGTATAAACGTTACTTTGTTTTCAAAATACATCTTGCCAGTTTAGTCTTCAGACGGTTTTGCTACTGGCAGTGTGATAATCTTCAGTCGCTTTTGTAGACGGGCAGGAGACGACCGTCGTTTTTACGGGCAGCCGCGTCCCCCAGATCGCAGATTCCGGTGACCGGCGCACCGCTCGGCAAACGCCGTCTCCGCAGCCGGCGCCGTTTGTCGCTGGCCGCGACGGTTTGACAGGCCGGAAAACCGGCCCTGAAAAATTAAGATTAACGACCTGCGCGAGCCTACACCGTCGGGCGTTATCCAGCCGCCTGGAAAGCGCTGGACGGAATCCGGCGCTCCCTTCTGGCTCTCTTCGCTGCCCGTCCGCGGCACTTAGCTGCGAGGGAAAAAGGCCTGCTGCTGTAGAGAATCAGGAGCAGCGCCGCAGCGGAGCGAGGAGACGAGACAGAAGATGGCTGGAATAATCCCGCCGAGTATAGAAGCTCTTTCTTTCCCCTTCACAAAGAAATCAGAGCTGTAAAAATAAAAGAAACATACTTACCGTAAGCAAGAAAAATAACTACATACTGTCCAATTAAGACGACGTATCGTTTAAGCACCGAACGATAATGTCAAGAGAACATATGAAATGAATGATAGGGAACGTGAATATAAGACTCAAACTTGATGGCAGGATTGGGGTGGTACAGTGTATCTGTTGCGGATACCACACACAACAAGATGCTACGCAACTGTTGTACAGTCCTGCTTCAGGGTTTGGTGTCCTAATCAAGCAAACGTGAGCCGCCCGAGGTAGTCGTGCGGTCTGATGGCATCTTGTCACGGTTCGAGCGGCTGCCCCCGTCTCAGGTTCGAGTCCTCCCTCGGGCATGGGTGTATGTGTCTTGCCCTTAGCGTACGTTAGTTTAAGTTAGATGAAGTAGTGTGTAAGCTTAGGGACCGATGAACTAGGCAGGTTGGTCCCATAAGACCTTACCACAAATTTCCAATTTCAAGCAAACGTGACAGCAGACGTCAAAGAAATTCGGAGACTCGCTGTTAGGATCGTAAGAGGTTTATGCAACCGTAACAAGAAATTGTAGACTACTAATTTTTTTCAGTATTATGTATTTACTTACTTTTGTAACCTGCAGTTGGAGGTGCCGCTCGTACGTCAAAGAAATTCCAGAAATAATGAGTTAACCATTAAATTCATGAGACGAACTGCAGTAAAAGCCCAATATACCGCAGACCCGATACATTGCGGATTCAGATACATTGCCGCGTAAAAATCTTCCTCCAGTCGGCATGTAGCGTTTATCTAGTATCATTTACCCTGCAAGCCGGCCGAAGTGGCCGTGCGGTTAAAGGCGCTGCAGTCTGGAACCGCAAGACCGCTACGGTCGCAGGTTCGAATCCTGCCTCGGGCATGGATGTTTGTGATGTCCTTAGGTTAGTTAGGTTTAACTAGTTCTAAGTTCTAGGGGACTAATGACCTCAGAAGTTGAATCCCATAGTGCTCAGAGCCATTTGAACCATTTACCCTGCAACCTTCAAGTTCTGAAAACAACAACCGGAAGGGATAGCTTTAACTAAACTCTGCCTTTGGTTTGTCTTATTATCGTTTATCAAGACAGTCGCTGGACAGAAATCTCAATAGACGTCTCACTGTTAACGCTGCGGCGCACTCAAAGGATTATTTGATATTTCGTAAGTTTTTAAAATGTTTTACTTCTGATTTTCTTTCAGTGTAAATCCTGTAAAACACATAGTACAGTATAACTCTGGATTATGTGCTTGTCTTAACTATCCATGCATAGGTCATCATTCCACAGCTCACTCTCACTATACTGCGGTTACGCAGTAACTCGAGGGTAAGAAATGTCTCCAGACAACTGCTTTACACCGTGCGTCAACTGCTTTACATCGTGCGTCTACTGTCTTACAATTAAATTATTGAACTATGCTGAAAATGAACGTTTTCTTAAGTTACAAAGAGAAATGAAAACAACAGAAAAAAGAGGGAAACTATGTAAATTAACGCGTTTCTGTGGTTATGTGCAGTGCGCTATAAATATCAGTCAACAGCTACTACTGGTACTAAAACAGTTTATTTTGCTGTACCAAAAACAAAATTACATTTGAGAACAGAGGGAGACAGAGGAGAAGTACCACCATCACAGTTAAGTCTAAAGCGTAATTTTTAACCACATGTACGCCAACAGGCCCACAACTTTCTGATGCTCATGTCCACGTGGCATTTTGTATCGAGCCTTAAATTTGTGTTCCTTCTCAGGTAATGAATGTTTATCCACAAATTAAAAGAGAAAAGAAAGGAAACTGTACAGTACGTATTTTTTTCTTTGTTCAGATTCGATGCGATAACTTTGCACTTCACATCGTCGCTGGCATATTATACCCTACCCTAGTATTATAGCGCTTTTAGCAGTACCTATAGCGCCACGCGCACTGTTATAATCAATAACAATAACTTCTTTTGCATCTCAGAAAACACTGTTCATAACTTTTTAGATGTGTGAAATTTATTTGTTTTACCGCCAGCCTATTGACTTTCACCCGCGGCTTTCTTTGCTGTTAACGTGTTGGCGTGATGTAGCGTATTCATGTGTGCGACACACAAACAAATCCACGTACAGAATACAACTCTGTTATGGGCTTAATGATTTCCTGCCGTACTCCAGGCTCTGGGTATTTATTTATTTTTATTTTTATAGAAATAAAAAAAATTTCTATAAAAAATAAATAAAATACTCCATTTTTATTTATTTAATTTATTTGATTTACAATAAAGAAATAAATAAAATACTCCAGAGCCATTTAGTTCCAAAGCACTAAAAAGATGTACAACATATTTTAAAATTATGAACCCGAGGTATGCACCATTTGAAAATTCAAACATCAACGAGATGCCTACATGACCGGGTGGTTATAATTAAAGCGCAGCTACCCAGGAAGGTCCAATGCGGTTTGTAATTATTGCATGACAGCGAAACTTAGTGGATATGCTAATAAGTTAACCCGGAACCGATTTCCGACGGAAAAAACTAGTTCTGCCTCCTGTTGACGTCCCTGGTGATCATATTGAACAAATTTTGTAAGCAGAGGATAACAGTAAAACCAACATTACGCCTTTCTCACTTGTTTGACGTTTCTTGCTCCTGTCCCATTCCAAGTCCATTACATCTACATACGTATTCCGCAAGCTCCCGGATGGTGCGTGGCGGAAGGTACCCTGTGCCACTTCCAGCCATTTCCTTCAGTGTTCTGCTCGCAAATAGACGGAGACATGGGAACATTTCTATGCGTCCTTCTTACATTCACAACGCCAGATTTGCACTTGCGGTCAAAACTGGAAGTAACTTTTTTCCAGCGTAAATCTGTTCCTCATCAACACATTAGAATATCTATCAAGTTTCACCGCCATATGATAATTACAAACCACTCTCGATCTCTGTGAGTAGCTGCGTGATATTTATAACGGTGCGGTACTTGTTGAAACTTTTTGCCTAAGAATAAAGATTTTTGCAGTTCTTGGGTGGTTATACATAAGAACGTCAACTTATTTCATTATTTTGAGGAACAGTAAGCCTTCAAGGACTTGCCCAAGTAGGACACCTTTCTTGGCTTAGGAGTCTCTGTATAGTCTTGAAATCGACTGCACATTAAAATAAGTTCTGTGCTGTAGCTATATGGATAAACTATCATTGTTGCCGGCCGGAGTGGCCGAGTGGTTCTAGGCGCTTCAGTCTGGAACTGCGCGACCGCTACGGTCGCAGGTTCGAATCCTGCCTCGGACAAGGATGTGTGTGACGTTTTTAGGTTAGTTAGTTCTAGGGGACTGATGACCTCAGAAGTTAAGTCCCGTAGTGCTCAGAGGCATTTGAACCATTTCTGAACTATCATTGCTACTGGAATAATTTAACACAAACAAAGAATGATATCAGCGTCATGCCTGAGCACTTGTTGAGCAGCCTGGTCCCAATAGGAGTAGACCAGGGGTGTCAAACCCACGGTCCGCTGGCGCTTACGACCCAAAGGAGATATTAGTGCGGTCCAAGATTTGAGTACCTATCACGCGATAGAAAGAAATCCGTGTTTGTAACGTTATGATGAACTGAATATTTTCAATTATCATTAGTCCATCCTGTTCTATCTTTCTCTCTGTCTCTCTCCCTCTGTCTCTCTCCCTCCCTGCCTCTCTCTGTTCTTAGCGGTAATTGTTAGTGTTAGGTATATTATGTGCGGCCCAAAAAATAATCGTCTTCTTCCAGTGTAGCCCAGGTAAGCGAAGAAGTCGGACGCTGCTGGAGTAAAAGCTACTCAGAAGACAGCAGAGCTGTTCCAACCAAGCAGTAGCAGCAAGTTGTTCTCGTTGGTAGAGGCAGCAGCAGCAGCTAGCAAGCGAGCCGACCGCGGGTTAAGCGGTGTCCTAGCTGGCGTTGGCAGGCGTCTGGTGGTAATAGCGCCGCTCCTGACAAAAGCTACGGGGCGTTTTTGCGGCCCGGCAAGAAGCAACATTAATAACAGCCGCCTTTACGGCGCGCAAAGTGTTTTTCGCCGGGTCCGGGTCCGGAGCCGCCACCGCTTAATTAAGCCGCTGCAGAACGGCCATTTAAAAACCTTTAGCGCTGCCGCTCGCCTCGCCGAGCCTCACCTTGCCTTCTTTCCTCCCCCGCTACGTTAATTGATGATATTTTAATGGCACTAATTAGCATGTCTAAATATGCGGCAGCCAATTAGGCCTGGCCGGCGCCCATTGTCCGCGGGATTACGTGGCGGACAATGCGCCAACATATTTAATTAGTCCGGCCGTTGTGTGCGCCGAAACAATGCGCCGGCACGGTGCTGGGGGCGCCCGCCGCTTCCCGTACCTCCCACCCACCTCCGGCCACCACCCCCCGCAGCCCGTAGATCGCTCTGCAGACACCTGCACCGCCGGCCATCCGACAAGAGCTCCGCTTTGTTGTCTTCACTTTCTTCCTTTCGCTTGCAAACTGCTCCTGTGCTAGTGTTCAGCAGTTCCGCGATCACCGCAAGGCGACACTAGACGCCACTTTCAAATAATATGCTGTCACCGTCCTTGCTTTCTCATGCTGTCTCGATACTGCGACCTCTCGAATCTTTGCTTCTGAAGTTTTCTACTGCAGCCTTTAGTGTTCATCGTATTATTGTTTCATATTTAGGAATCTCTCTCTCTCTCTCTCTCTCTCTCTCTCTCTCTCCAGACACTGGGATGATGATGGCATTGAAACAGAGGATGAAAGCGTAAAGCTGAAATACTAAACACCTTTTTTCCAAAGCTGTTTCACAGAGGAAGACCGCACTGCAATTCCTTCTCTAAATCCTCGCACAAACGAAAAAATGGCTGACATCGAAATAAATGTCCAAGGAATAGAAAAGCAACTGAAATCACTTAACAGAGGAAAGTCCACTGGACCTGACGGGATACAAATTCGATTCTACACAGAGTACGTGAAAGAACTTGCCGCCCTTCTAACAGCCATGTACCGCAAGTCTCTAGAGGAACAGAAGGTTCCAAATGATTGGAAAAGAGCACAAGTAGTCCCAGTCTTCAAGAAGGGTCGTCGAGCAGATGTGCAAAACTATAGACCTATATCTCTGACGTCGATCTGTTGTAGAATTTTAGAACATGTTTTTTGATCGCGTATCATGTCATTTCCGGAAACCCAGAATCTGTTCTGTAGGAATCAACATGGATTCCGGAAACAGCGATCGTGCGAGACTCAACTCGCTTTATTTGTTCATGAGACCCAGAAAATATTTCATACAGGCTCCCAGGTAGATGCCATTTTCCTTGACTTCCGGAAGGCGTTCGATACAGTTCCGCACTGTCGCCTGATAAACAAAGTAAGAGCCTACGGAATATCAGACCAGCTGTGTGACTGGATTGAAGAGTTTTTAGCAAACAGAACACAGCATGTTGTTCTCAATGGAGAGACGTCTACAGACGTTAAAGTAACCTCTGGCGTGCCACGGGGGAGTGTTATGGGACCATTACTTTTCACAATATATATAAATGACCTAGTAGATAGCGTCGGAAATTCCATGTAGCTTTTCGCGGATGATGCTGTAGTGTACAGAGAAGTTGCAGCATTAGAAAATTGTAGCGAAATGGAGGAAGATCTGCAGCGGATAGGCACTTGGTGCAGGGAGTAGCAACTGACCCTTAACATACACAAATGTAATGTATTGCGAATACATAGAAAGAAGGATTCTTTATTGTATGATTATATGAAAGCGGAACAAACACTGGTAACAGTTACTTCTGTAAAATATCTGGGAGTATGCGTGCGGAACGATTTGAAGTGAAATGATCATATAAAATTAATTGAAGGTAAGACGGGTACCAGGTCGAGATTCATTGGGAGAGTCCTTAGAAAATGTAGTCCATCAACAAAGGAGGTGGCTTACAAAACACACGTTCGACCTATACTTGAGTATTGCTCATCAGTGTGGGATCCGCACCAAATGGCTCTGAGCACTATGGGACTTAACATCTATGGTCATCAGTCCGCTAGAACTTAGAACTACTTAAACCTAACTAACCTAAGGACAGGACACAACACCCAGCCATCACGAGGCAGAGAAAATCCCTGACCCCGCCGGGAATCGAACCCGGGAACCCGGGCGCGGGAAGCAAGAACGCTACCGCACGACCACGAGATGCGGATCCGCACCAGATCGGGTTGACGGAGGAGATAGAGAGGATCCAAAGAAGAGCGGCGCGTTTCGTCACCGGGTTATTTGGTAAGCGTGATAGCGTTACGGAGATGTTTAGCAAACTCAAGTGGCAGACTCTGCAAGAGAGAAGAGAGGCGCATCGCGGTGTAGCTTGCTGTCCAGGTTTCGAGAGGGTGTGTTTCTGGATGAGGTATCGAATGTATTGCTTCCCCCTACTTATGCCTCCCGAGGAGATCACGAATGTAAAAGTAGAGGGATTCGAGCGCGCACGGGGGCTTTCCGGCAGTCGTTCTTCCTGCGAACTATACGCGACTGGAACAGGAAGGGGAGGTAATGACAGTGGCACGTAAAGCGCCTTCCGCCACACACCGTTGGGAGACTTGCGGAGTATAAATGTAGATGTAGATGTAGATGAAATTGGTTATTAAAAAGCGTTGCCATAAAATGACGCAGAATTCTCAGTGAAAGTCACAAGTGACTCCTCTCGTATTCTGGAATGTTAGTTCTTTGCTAAGCCCATTAACAATAAACTAGTCCTTCGGCTTAGATGGTCTTTTTGCTGTAGAGCACCCCGACCGCTAGGAATTTTCACCACAACGCAAAATTGCTATCATAATAAGTACCGGATAAGCAAGTTGTTTATAATAATAGTGACTGATTGCTGTCATTTCTCTTCCGTAATTAAGAGCTGTACTGTTACCTCTCAGAAAGGATTAGTTGCCAACCAGGATTTGTAGAATGCGTTCTGCGATGTTGTCCCACACGTCTAGCTGCGTACACTCACTAGCACGGTTCCATTTACCCTGTAGCAGACAGACAGCTATTGGAACTTAGCGATAAGGGCAGAGGCATAAAGAACCAAGAGCCGTGATAAAAGTGCGGACGGGTACCGGTGCATCTGGTGCACTGTTTCCTATTTGTCTGAAACTGTTCGCGCACTGGTGCAGGGGTTTGTCGATGTTCAGGTTGTTCCCTTTGTTGTCGGTTATCAACGATGACCCATTTGCCTAGAACAAGGGTGTCGGTCCTGTAACATGCCAAGACCTTCATCAAAAAGAGTAATGTATGAAGTCTGCCAGTAGTTGATATGTGGGTTCGGTCTTTGTCTCATCACCTTCTCTGTGCCAGACATGTCCGTGCAGTCTAAGTAACTGGCTCCAACAGACAGACAAAGGCTCACCAAATTCTTGTGTACAGAGATCTTAGGTGTGAAACTGTCGTAAGTAGTTTCCTATGAAACAAGTATTTTGGCCTACGAAACAAGTATGTTTTTACCGTAGATGCCTGCTTTAAGAATGCCTGGAGTTACTGTACATTCGTGTGAAACAAATTTCTTGAAAACCTTCACGAAGTGCTTGAGGAGGAATTAGTCGTATAAATGCGCGGTGCTTGTGTGTTAGTGGAGCACTCATTCTGAAAGGTAAATTTGATCTAAGTTTCTCACTCAGTTACAGGACATCTGCAAATTAATGTGGACTCCGAACGGCCGTGCAACTTGGCACTTTTCACATACAAAAATCTTTGGCAGAGGTGAGAGAACAGATAAGTGACAGAATAAATCAGAATCTCCGAATACATAAGAATACGAAAGCAATTTTAAAAAAGTCCGTCCGAAGCAAGAAGAAATAGTGTGAAGAAGGTACACCATCCGATGACCAGCATCCAAGGACATCGAGGACAATTTGAGATACACTTTATATTACAGACTGAATGTTGACTCTACCCATAAACTTTCTGAACTGAAGCAGGGTTGTTTGTCGTTGTTTTGATGCAAGAAGCCCTTGGTATCTAGTGGCTCGTTACAAAGTAATTCGGTTCGCTATCCCATTTATCTTCGCACCGAGAGAGCTGGCGCAATGATTGACACGCTTCGCTTTCCTCACGGACGATGTTCAGAAGGTCGATCACTATTAACAGGCAGTGTTGCACAACAGCGAATCATGGATTTTCTTATGCGCCGAGGAATCTTCAGAGAATGCATACAGTCCTGTGGAATGGAACCTCTTGAATTAGGGTGATTAACAAACAAAAAAGGACATTTTCAGAAGAAACGTGACGAAGAGGATCCTTGGACCAGCTGTGAAGAAGGATGGCGAAGACAACGAATTACGAATATCATGCAACAAAGACAGGCTTAGTGGCCGGTAATGTCACAGCTGCAAAACATTTTTGTTTTTTCCATCATTCTTCTGAATAGTTCGATGTGGACCTTCACGACTTCCTCTCCTGCGCCGATCTCTTGTACGGAGAGGACAGTATCTTGAAAAGAGGTTATAAGATGAGCATCAACAACAGCAAAACGTGGGTAATAGAATGTAGTCGAATTAAATCGAGCGATGCTGAGGGAATTAGGTTAGGAACTGAGACTCTAAAAGTAGTGGAAGAGTTTTGATATTTGGGCAGCAATATAACTTATGATGGACGAAGTAGAAAGGATGTAAAATGCAGACTGGCTATAGCAAGGAAAGCATTTCCGAAAAAGAGGAATTTGACAGCATCTTATTTAAATTTAAGTGTTAGAAGGTGTTCTGAAGTTGTTTGTCTGGATTGAAGTTTCTTGCGGAAAGGGAATGTGGACGATAAGCAGTTCACACAAGAAAAGAGTAGAAGCTTCCGGAATGTGGTGTTGTAGAAGAAAGCTAGAGCTACCATGGGTAGATAGCGTAACTAATGAGAAGATACTGAATCCAACTGGAGAGAAGAAAATTATCAAATGAAAATATATAGTTCGCAGAACTTTCCAAGTCTCAAATACCTATGGTGTATATATTCAGACGGAAGCGACGAATGTACCAAGACCAAGATCGAATACGGGTCTCGTGCTCGCTAGGTCGATGCGCTAACCTCTACGTCACTGTGGCGCAGTGGCTTTCGAGTTTAGAGGGAATACCAAGTGGGTTAAGGCGTGAGTGGGAATTTGGCTTGAGGAGGGATGCTTGCCAGGCTACTACATGTAGTTCAAAGCCACTGTGCCAGGGTGACCAAGTGGTTAGCGCATCTGCCTAATGAGGATGCCGGCACGGTAGCTCAGCGTGTTCGGTCAGAGGGCTAGCTGCCCTTTGTAATAAAAAAACTGAGTTAATGGATCAACAACGAACTAAATCGGGTGTCTTTCGACGTCCGCCCAGAGCAGATACAACGAACGAAAACGAACAAAATGAGACAAAAAAATGGGTTCGAATCCCGGGCGCGGTACAAATTTTCATTCGTCGCTTCAGCCTGCATATATACATGAAAGGATTTTTTGGCACAAATTGAGTAAGGGAGGGTTCGGTTGATAGGATACATTCTGAAGCATCAAGAAATAGTCATTTTCGTATTGGAGGAAAGTGTGGAGGGTAAAAATTGTAGGAGGACATTGAGAGATGAATACAGCAAGCAGATTCAAATGGATGTAGATTGCAGTAGTAATTCGGAGATGAATTGGACACGATAGACTAGGGTAGAGAGCTGGATCGAAGCAGCTTTTGGACTGAAGGTCAAACAATAACATATTCTAATCTCTTAGAACAGAAAAAACAGTCTTATGATTTTAATCTCTATCTTCCCCTGTCTCAGTCGTCCTACACAGTTATTGCCATTTTACTGCTCCCTCTATCGCCTCGGTATTTACTAGCTGATGTCGTAATACATGTATCACAATTTCCCTTCTTCTAGTCAGTATCTTCCATGCATTCCGTTCGAGTATGCTGAGGGCCTCCTCATTTCTTTAGTCGACATAATTTTCAGTTTCTTCTGTTAACTTCGCAGCTCAAACGCTTCGTTTGTCTCCCTTTTCCTACATCCATGATTGATTTCTATAGATCCCTGTGCTACAGATGTACACTCTGACATTTCTTCCTCAAATTGGGCCCTGCATTTGAAGCTAGTAGTCTTTGACAAGCGATGCCCTGTTTGCCTGTGCTAGTCTGTTTCAGTTCCTCCAGATAGTCTACTAAGTGCTGCAAGTTTTGGTGTTAAGCTTAACGCTAATTACATTGTTGCTACACTTCGTTAATCTCGTATTTCTTTGATACTGTCTATATTCAGTGCTCAGGCGACTGCAAATTACATACAGCCAGCTAATCACAGAAAATATTACATTCCATTTGCTTTTGATAAGTCATTGTAGACACTATTTAAATTGTATCTTGGCAAGATTTAATATAGGACTAGCAAAGAACTGACTCGATGTATAACAAGATTTACAATCAGAATATACGAAAACAAGTCAACAAAAAAATAGTGGGACACAGGATACACAGTGGTAGCATACTATAAAAATCCAACTGACACAATAAGAAATGATAAATCGCGGTCGCGCGGTTCCAGACTGTAGCGCCTAGAACCGCTCGGCCACTCCGGCCGGCTATATGTCTACATTAACAATAAAATGTTCTTTGTATGTCTTGTGAGAATGGTTTCAAAAGCTGCGGATAAAGAATCGGATATTTCTGCAGGTATGTGAGTACCATCCAGACAGGAAAGTAGAACAGTTTACAAGAACCAGAGTTCTGTAAAACAGCCACACGTATAGATACACGAATATTCAGACAGGTATACATAGAAGATACACAGTGACATATATTTAGAGCCTGATATTCTGCAGAGTAGTGCGTGGTGATGTAGTTAGTTAGTTCAGCTTTGGTCTTCTCCTGGCATTCTAAGTTCTAGGAGCATTAGATTAGCGGCGTAGGGAGCTATATCTTAATGTTCGCACTGTTGACGAGTTCTTAGAGTAGCTTATACGTCGCTGTGCCGTTGGATGTTAATAAGGTTTGGAGGCTGTTAGGGAAGTGATGACGAAGAGGCACACCGTAGAAATATTTGGTTTCTTCTCCTTCTCCGCAAACATATAAAGGGGCGGCGCTTAGACTGAGCCGATAGAGGTGTTTGTTGAACTTCCAATCATTAAATTTCAGCCATGCTATAACTGTCGTGAATATCATTGATGTTTGTACCGTATTACACCACGGTACTCTTGGAATCGTGGAATGAACTAGTGCATAGTGATTGCCTTTGGTTTCGATGTCAACGACCATTCCTCTTGCCAGTCCGAGGACAACCGCTTTCTGAGCTTGGGTATCATATCTGTGAGAGGGAGTTTATCATATTAATAGCTCCATGCGGAGATCACTGCTTTGCTAGGGCAGCTACTTGTTCATTTCACGATATCTCGGAGTGGCGTTTCATCCGTACCATCACGATGTTGCGACAATCCCTCTGCACCCGAAACACAACGTCGACGATTGCTGTTACTATGGGGTTACTACAATATACGATGGTTTCTAATCAGTTGTAGAGCTTACATAGTATCAAAGATGATGACTACTGTGTCTGCTGTGGACGAATAGTAGGGCTTCTAAACTGGCGATCAGGGTGCTGTCATAATAGTGAAGCGTAAATCCAGTTTGTATACGTCTCGTTTGCTTCGGGCTACCCGGTGAGCATTACCAGCAACTTCACCAGACCTGGAAACATCTGTGTTCAACACGCACGCATCATGATTGTGAGATAGGAATTCTCACTGCCATTACGTTAGTTGGGTCCTGGTTTTGACAAGCTAAACTGGTCCTGGCTTCAGTCTGTAGAGTCGACGTTTCATATAACCTGTTGTAGTGCGGAATAAGAGGATTTTTTCACACCTTTTGCCTTAATGCTTGCATCTCAAGATGTTCAGACGCGACGGGTGGAAGTTGCTAATGTATCCAATATCTTCCGCTCGCACAGTAGGATGTTAATTGCCCGCACACAACTACAATTACACTTTCGAACATTATTTTTATTTTCTTCATTGCTTCTTCATGTACGTGTTGAACAGCGGAGGAAGAACAATGCATCCCTGACTTACGGCCTTCTTGAACTAAGACCTTATGACTTGGTCTTCCGGTCACATTCGAGGAGTACTATAAAAAACTTATCTTATTGCCAGACAAAGACTTGTTAAGATGAGTTGGCAAACGATCTAAACAAGCTAGGCATCTTGACGTACTGAAAGAAGAGGGCCCTAGATCGAAAGAAAGAGGAAGCAACTCGTTAAGGCAACGCTTCGTCTTCTACGCCAGGAATCGCTGGATGGTAGTCGGTGATGAAAGACAATTAGTTTGTCACGAAGGCGTGACTGGTGCTCTAACAACGTTACGTTCTGGAAAATTATTGCCCAAGTGTTTGATGCTGTTTCCGTACGCGATTTCGTGGGCCTTATTTGTGTCATTCGTTTTTCCGCTCCATTATGTCTGCCTGCTCCATTGTACCTCCGGCCCCCGGAATGCTTTATAAGGGGGGAGTGACTAAACAAAACGAGGTCACAGATTGAGGCCGCTAACAAATTGCTTGTTTCTGCGCCGACAGCAATCAAATAAAAAAGGCGCGAAGCAGATTTCCCTACGCAGTGACAACCCAGTTAGCCGCAGACGGCGGGCCGCGCCACGCCGGGTAATGGATCGAGAGGATTTCCCCCGCCCGCCCCTAATGATGCTCGGCGAGACATTAGGAGCGATAAAAAGCGCGCGAGGCTGGCCGAGGTGTCAGCTAATCTGAATAATCGAGCGCCGGCCGGGGAGATTGGCCCGCGGTAAACAGGCGGCGCCGCGGTGGGACGCCTAATTGCGGACGCCCGTCACGGCGCCCGGCGTCAATTATCGCGGGCCGGCCGGCCCCGGCGTGCGTCGCGACGCCGCGCCACGTGCAAATTTGCCGCGCCGTGATTACCTAGCGGCGAGGTAAACACCGCTCTCTGGCCGCTCTGTCCGCTCCCAGCACCGACGCCATCACCTCGCGTCGCCATCTCCCAGCTGGCCGGCCACCAGCCCCGAGTCCGTGAAATGTATCCGCAGTTCGCTTATGGACAAACGTCAGCTGTAGAATGGAATGACGACAATGAAAATTTGTGCCTGACCAGGACTCGAACCAGTATTTCCCGCTTTTCGCGAGCGACCGCCTTACCATTTGGCTACCCGAGCGCAACTCACCGCAGACCCAAACTTCTGTTCATCGTCAAGCATGTGTCGACGCTTAAAATGTCCACCTAAAAATGACGTCACACTGCAATGGAATATTATCGGAAAACGGAGAAAACGTATGGCACAAGAAAAAAAAAATAGTGTGAAAATTGATCAATAGATGGCGCTGTGTGTGAGAATACGTAAATGAAAACACCTGTCATGCGCACGACCCATTGAAGTTGGTATAAACACGCCGGGTACGCGGCCTCCCCTCCTTCCGCGTCTGCGACGATCGCTATGACTGTAAATTTGAAATTTGTGGTAAGTTGCTATGGGACCAAACTGCTGAGGTTCAAAAATGGCCCTCAGCACTATGGAACTTGACATCTGGTGTCATCAGTCCCCTAGAATTTTAGAACTGCTTTAACCTAACTAACGTAAGGACATCACACACAACCATGCCCGAGGCAGGATTCGAACCTGCGACCGTAGCGGTCGCACCGTTCCAGACTGAAGCGCCTAGAACCGCTCGACCACACCGGCCGGCAAACTGCTGAGGTGACTGGGCTCTAGGTTTACGCACTACTTAATCTAACTTAAACCAACTTACGCTAAGGATAACACACATACCCATGCCCGCGGGAGGACTGGAACTTCCGATGGGTGGAGCCGCGCGAACCGTGGCAAAGCGCCCGAGACCAAGCGACTATGCCGGCCGGTGTGGCCGAGCGGTTCTAGGCGCTGCAGTCTGGAACCGAGCGATCGCTACGGTCACAGGTTCGAATCCTGCCTCGGGCATGGATGTGTGTGATGTCCTTAGGTTAGTTAGGTTTAATTAGTCCTAAGTTCTATGCGACTGATGACCTCAGATACTAAGTCGCAAAGTGCTCAGAGCCAACCACGCAACTATCCCTCGCGGCACTATGACTGTCTCAATCCAGCATCGTGCTGTGCTTGTAAAGCTGTATTGTAAGAAAGATGACAGTGCACACGTCGCTCTGCAGAAGTTCCGGACACTGAGGGGTGTGAAAAAGCCGTTGGTCCGATGACCGCCTGAGGTCTGGAGAAAATGATTCGGAAATCCGAAAGGACTGGTTCTTTTGGTGCGCAACCTGGTAGAGGGAGGAAACGAATTGATTCGACGCCAGTGGAAACAGTCGCCACAGCAATGCAGGAGGAGACGATTGGTGGTGTGCGAACGTGTAGTGCAAGGAGAATTGCCCGAACACTGGACATATCAGTGAGCACGGTGAGTAAAACCTTACGAAATCTCCTCCTTTGCTATCCATTCAGAATTACCCATTTGCACGAGTTGCTTCCTGTTGACCTGCCAGCAAGAGAGACTTTTGCTTTAGAATCTATTGCTCGCCCGGAAGTGGACAGTGACTGACTGTGGAAGATTTTGTGGACAGAAGACGCAGCCCGCTTCCATCTGACAGGATATGTCAGTCCACAGAATTGTTGAGTATTGGCAACGGAAAATCCACATACAAATGAACCACTACCACTTAATCCTGAAAAGGTCACTGTGTGGTGCGGGTTTACGCCATCATTTATCACAGGGCTATAGTTTTTCGAAGAGAGAGATGCTTCCGGTCCTGTTACCTGTACCGTCACTGGTAACCACTATGAGTGTCATTTCCACAACAATGTCATTCCAGCTCTCCAGCAGCGTGGATGTGTAGATGGGATAATTTTTATGCAAGATGGCGCACATCCGCACATTGCAAATCCATTTAAGCAGGTGCCGAGGCGCCATTTCGGAAATACTCGAATTATCAGCCGCTATTTCCCTACAGCCTGGCCGTCCCGATCACCTGATCTTAATCCGTGCGACTTCTGGCTGTGGGGGTATTTGACACATTTTGTGTTCAGTGTTCCGATTGCAAAGTTAGCTGCATTGAAGGCACGCGCTGCGCAACACATTCTGAACGTGACCCCGGTAAGACTTCGATCAGTTGTGGAACGTGCAGATTCTCGATTTCAGCTTGTTGCAGACAACGGTGGACAGCATATTGAACATGTTTTCCGCCAGTCACACGGAAATTAATAATCCGATTTGATTCTGATTGATGCTTTTTATGCGGTTTTTGGCCTCAGCACAATTACAAACCGATATGATTGATGCTTTTTATGCGGTTTTTGGCTTCAGTACAATTAAAAAACAATTTTTCCCATCCGATGTAATATGACCTTTCCTTGGCGGATGGGCTTACGTTACTAACAGTATCACACCTGTACACCCATGCACACAGAGTAGTACGGTTTGTTTAACGTCAAACGTACACGTTAGGCATTGCTGTATAATTCATTTGTCATTTGTAGTCAACCACTATTAAATTACGATACTTATAGCGATATCTATTGCTACTTTTTGTAACTATTTCTTTTTCTTCTGCCATACGTTTTCGCCCTTCTCCGATAATATTCCTTTGCAATTTGACGTCATTGTGACCAGTGGTGTTATCTCTACAGCGGTTTGAAAGTTTAATTATAATCACCCTGTATATAATGGCTGTACGAGTGTAGGCTGTAGACAAGTGGTTGACGACATATGGAAGTTTTGGTCTGGCCTTTAGTCAAACTCGGCGACCGCTCGAGAAAAGCGGAAAATACAGGTTCGATTGACGGACCGGCACAAATTTTCATTGTCGTCACTCCATTATACAGCTGACGGTATTCCATATTCGCAACTGCGAATACACTTCGTTTATTTCGTGATGGCTATAGTCGCCGAAGTACCTGCCCCTTCGGATATGCATGCGTTTCCGAAGGAGCATTGCGTCGAAAATCGAACTAACACCGGCACCGCACAATCGAGTCTGTCGGCGCAGGGAACTGCACTGGTTCACGCAAATTACGGAATGGTAAAGAAACGTAACCACTATTACCTCTACATCTGCACTACCTGATCAAAAGTATGTTCAAATGTGTGTGAAATCTTATGGGACTTAACTGCTAAGGTCATCAGTCCCTAAGCTTACACACTACTTAACCTAAATTATCCTAGGGACAAACACACCCACCCATGCCCGCGGGAGGACTCGAACCTCCGCCGGGACCAGTCGCACAGCCCATGACTGCAGCGCCTAAGACCGCTCGGCTAATCCCGCGCGGCGATCAAAAGTATCCAGACGCCCGTATGTAATACGCAATTGACACCTAGATTCAAGAGGTGCAGACCCTTTAGTATAGAAGCAAGTGGGGAGTGTTGTGTTGCCAGTGAGAAGCATTAATAGAAGGTCAGCCAGGAGAATTCAGTGACTAAGAACATGGAGTAGTCAGTGGATGCCAAATGAGTAGAGTTGCAAAACTACCGTAGGCTACCGTAAGTAAGCGTTCACTACGGTACTAATTTTGATCAGTTAAAGTCGTACCTGCGTTACGTGTATGTTAGGTGTTGGATACTTGTCGGGCATTGCCTCATAACGCTTTCTTTCTTTGCATAAACAGTCAACGTCTTACTATAGTCCCCTGAAAACTGGAAGCAGTGAACCGTCTACAAACTGAGTGTATATAAATGACTGGGTAACCTATGGAACGTTTTTGCTCAAAATAGTTATATTCCTCTCTGTTATTGAAAAGTAAACACTATTTGTAGCAAAATTGAAATTTTCTATGTTTGATTCAGGTTTTATTCGAAAATTGTTGCTTTGTAGCGGCAAAAATAGGGATGTTGTAGTAAAACAAAGAAAACAATATGTATTTTATCATTTAGTGCTAGAAAGTGCAATTCCCTCCACTAAGAGGCAAAATTTAAAGAAACGCAAAATAAAAATATATCAAACATATCTACAATACGTCGTCGAATTTTTAGATTATTTCTGTTATACATAAACAACTTTTGCATTTGTCAACAATAACAGAAAACACTTGCCCTTGATCACACTGAAGAGCGTTTCTGCATGCAAACTGTACTTGCTTCTAAAGTAAATGCTTTGGTTACATAACGCACACCAGTTACGTGATCAACTACTTTTTATTGCCTATAAAATTGAATTTGTATTCTGTAAGGATATAAAATACACAGTGGATTAGGCCGCGCGATTTGAGGCGTCATGTCACGGTCTGCGCCCCTCCCTTCTTCTTAGCATAAGTTAGTTTAAGTAGTGTGTAAGTCTATGGACCGATGACCTAAGCAATTTGGTCCCTTAGGAATTCTCACACATTATACATTACACAGTGGATTAGAAGCAAACAAACAATCAGACAAACACAGAAACAAAGAGACATCGTCGGGCCCCAGTTTCTCTGTCACACATTCGTTTACATTTCTTTCCCTACCAATGCCTCCAATATTGCCAGTAATCCTGCTATTTACTACGTCATTTATATATCTTTCCAAATCTACCGAACCAGTAGAGCATATGGCGAAAGTTATTACTCGGCTACATACTACATTAATAACATATAAAATTATTGTCAGAATAGTTGTAAAAGTAAATAGTTCTTTGTTGTTTTTGCATTTCGTATACCTCAAGAACATGCCAACTACCAAGAATAAAGTAATGTACAAAGACCACTGATTGGAAACCCTCTTTATAAGAAAAATCACAACTACAGTATTCTACACTGTCAGGAAAAAATAAATAGTCACTAGATTCGCACAGCAGCGAAGACAGTGAAAAGTGAAACAAATCTGAAAAAAATACATAATCAATTATGACTGAATTAATATTCTAATTATTGAGTTGTATAGAACTGTTAATTAAATGTTGGTTTATTTTCAAATCTGTTGCACAAATCCCAAAACTGACAGCACGTCAAGATAATGGAGCATGTGTAACACCCTGTTACATGAGTGTTAACTGTGCCACTATATTAAGAAGCACAAATCTCAGATTTTTTCACACACTTGTCACCACGCCAATCTTTGCTATTAATTAACACTTCAGAATACGGTTCAGGTTAGCACAATGGACTCGCGTTCGGAATACGACGGTTCAAATCCGCGTCCGAACATCTAGCTGTAGATTTTCCGTGATTCCCGAAACCGCTTCAGGCAAATGTCTGGACGATTTTTTCGAAAGGGCGCGGCTGATTTCCCTCCCCATCCTTGAAATATTCGGAGCTTGTCCTCCATCTCTAATGTCCTCGATGTCGACGGGACGCTAAACCCTAACCTTTCTTCCTTTATTTTTATTTTCGGTCAGCACTTCATGATATTCCTGTCTGGTAATGAAATTGTTAAATAATCAGAATTATCCGTAGAACTCCCCGAGCCTGCCTCTCTATACAAGTAATGAAAATTGCTCTCTTTTATCACATAGGAAAAACGAAAATAGGTCTGAATTAGTGGCGTGCTATAAAATGACTCAAACTCACTTTTCGAGAATGATATTTATTACACAGTTTTCGAATTAAGTTTTGATAGAGCTGAGCTATTAACTTGAAGTACCTTAGACGTTTTTGCAACCGTCTAATGCTTGGTTGGTTTGTTGGTTGGTCGATTGGTTGATTTGGGGTAGGGGAGCAAACAGTGAGGTCATGGGTCACATCGCATTAGGGAAGGATGGGGAAGAAAGTCGGCCGTGCCCTTTCAAAGGAGCCATCCCGGCATTACCCTAAAGCGATTTAGGGAAATCACGGAAAACCTATTGTAAATCAAGATTGCCCGACGCGGGTTTGAACCTCCCGAATGCGAGTCCATTGTGCTAACCACTGCGCCACTGCGCTCGGTCATCTAACAGTCGAACAGTTTTCAAGTAGAGCATAACTAGCGAATCATACAAAAAACAAAAAAAGACCCTGGGAAAAATGTTGATATTACTTCTAAGCTGTTTGGTTAGGGTTTTTGACTGATAGAGCGTTCGGGCGAGATTTATTTAGAAACGACGCCAGAACATAACCGTAGCACATTAAAGATGTTTTGTGCTCTCAGTTGTACAACGTGGCTTCAACAGGATGAGGAAACCTACCACACAGCGCTGTAAACAACGGATGTCTTTCCACACACGTTTCCTGGTCGACTGATTTCATGTGACGGCGACGTGATTTGGCCACCACCATCGTATTGGTCTATCAACACCCCAAAGAGAGGAGTCCCTCCGTGTCATCTCATCTGTATACCAACAAACTGCCATCGGTTTCTGACCTTACAGCCAAGATTTCAGCATATCACACCCACTTGCGTAGAAGCATCGCAGAAAATTTCGTCAAAATTTGAACAACCTGTTAATCAAAATGGCTCTGAGCACTATGCGACTTAACTTCTGAGGTCATCAGTCGCCTAGAACTTAGAACTAATTTAGCCTAACGAACCTAAGGACATCACACACACCCATGCCCGAGGCAGGATTCGAACCTGCGACCGTAGCGGTCGCTCGGCTTCAGACCATAGCGCCTAGAACCGCACGGCCACTTCGGCCGGCACCTGTTAATCACAGCTTTTTATACAGTATAGTAGAATTTATTGAGAATAAAAGCAAGTTACGACAAGATGACATTTTCACATTGCTATGTCCTTTGTAAAATATTTTCGCGAGCTACGCATAATGTATATTTCTACGTTACGTATCATAAAAAGTAATGCAAATAACTTAGCCCTAGGGTTAGAGAACTTCAAAAGCTGTGGCTACAATCCATACTGTGTTTTGATTGAACTCTTTGGTAATTTATTAAAATCTGTTTAACAGAATGACTGGGCGTTTCCTTAGGCTGTGCTGTGGTCATTTCACTCAGTGGCTTTCGTCAGACCTCACAGCAGTCGATACGTTAACGGGGGACACGGAAAGCAAAAAGGCTCAGCCTGACGAGTGTTGGCCACAGATAAAGGTACTGCCCGCAAAGATGGAAGAGGCTGAACGAGGTTTGATTACGGGACACGATTCCAGTGCAGTTAACCACTGCACCAGCTCGCTGGGTGTATCGACACTGTTTGGACACAGTTTGTCTGTTGACAAGAGGCAAAACTGTATTCTTTTCCTTCAGTTCTACTCGTATATATAAATGTTAGTTTTACGCGCTATCGATTTAGAAGCTGTGTGAGATGCCTTTCTACCAACATTAAGATAAGTCACGTGCATGACAAGCATCGTCTTGGTATTTAACATACAGCAAAATAATTATCTGAGACGTATAAAAATAACGAACACACTCCAACATTAGTCGTGTCTATTTTGGAAAGCTCTACTACTTATTGAGCGCACAAAAAGAATTCCCAACACTAATCTAAAGCGTTAGAAACACCGTATTTTAGTGTCTGGGACGTAAGGCGTGATAAGCCTTTTAAAAGAGTGGAAAAATCGTTTAGGCTGGTTCTGTCCAGTGTCACGTGGAGCTTTCTACATGGGGCAAGATATATGCTCGTTATTTTTGTCTAATTTAGGTGACTGTTAGTGTACATCTTTCTAGCAAGGTGATGTTTTTGGGTAATGTTTGTGTATAGCCGTCCGAAAACGAAGCCATCCAGCTTCAGAATCAGCAGTGCGTAGAAGTAACACCTATAAATACAACTGAAGGAAAAGAACAAATATTGTGCAGCTGATGACGCTGTATTTTTTTCTAACATCTGTCTACGATACATAGCAGATGTCCCTAGCATAACTACCGGGTAGCGTTGTCTGGGGAATCGAGTATCATAGAAGGACGGCAAGATTCATCACCAGTTTACCTAGACGGCATGAGAAACTTATAAGAGATGTTGAACACATTGCAGTGAGAGAGACTACAGGAAAGCATTGATGAAACGCGAGAAGTCTTACTCTAATTGCCGGCCGCAGTGGCCGAGCGGTTCTAGGCCCTTCAGACCGGAACCGCGCGACCGCTACGGTCGCAGGTTCGAATCCTGCCTCCAGCATGGATGTGTGTGATGTCCTTAGGTTAGTTATGTTTAAGTAGTTCTAAGTTCTAGGGGACTGGTGACCTCAGATGTTAAGTCCCATAGTGCTCAGAGCCATTTGAACCATTTTTTGCTCTAATTTGTGGGAACCTATCTTGAGAGGAGTCAAAGTGTGGCACAATTATCGCGACAAGCACTTCAGTCAGGGACTGAGGGAAGTTTCAAATGGCTCTAAGCACTATGAGACTTAACATCTGAGGTCAACAGTCCCCTAGACTTAGAACTACTTAAACCTAACTAACCTAAGGACATCACACTCATTCATGCCCGAGGCAGGATTCGAACCTGCGACCGTAGCGGTCGCGCGGTTCCAGACTGTAGCGCCTAGAACTGCTCGGCCACCCCGGCCGGGTACACAGCGGAAAACTCCACCGTGGACTTAAGGTGTTTATGTATTGTTTTCAGTGCGGCGCTAGACAATTGATCGCTCTGAGCCACAAACATTATGCGATAAGTATTCATAAAGTTTTAATTGTCACCTCGAAAAAATTTCGTTGCGTAGCTCATATTTTGTTTGTCTGCGGGTTCTGGTACACATTAAAATCCCCCCCCCCCTCCGGCCCCTCCCCACCCCAGGCACAGTTGCGTGGCCCGGCCCTGTGGGAGCCAAAAGTTAATGGCGCAGTCCAGTGATAAAGTGGGGTATTGTGCGGAATTTTTTTTTTTTTTTTCAACAGACAACAGCGAAATCGTTGTAGCTGTTTCATGAGAATCCACAAGAGTTCCTCAGCGGACTGGATTGGCCTCATACAGCTGATATGCACCATACACGTATTAGTCATTTACATTTCGTCCCTCAGAAATATTGACATCCGCCGCGCGGGATTAGCCTCGCGGTCTTAGGCGCTGCAGTCATGGGCTGTGCGGCTGGTCCCGGCGGAGGTTCGAGTCCTCCCTCGGGCATGGGTTTGTGTGTTTGTCATTGGGATAATTTAGGTTAATTAGTGTGTAAGCTTAGGGACTGATGACCTTAGCAGTTAAGTCCCGTAAGATTTCACACACATTTGAACGAATATTGACATCCAACGGTTGATTGCTTATCCCAGTCTACTCTGTTCAGGAACCTCTATTAACTGCATGGCACTGTAACGGAGCGGTAAGAGCGACTGAATGCCTTGCAGAGGAACTGTATTCGATTACCAGTACTGCTAGAAAGATGTCCGTGGCGGGAGAATAGCGCTTTGTATTTGGTCTAGTGAGGCTAGTTGAACGGCTATGTGAGTGAGATATAGCGACCCAAAGGTCTGGAAAATTGACAGCGGTGTGCTGATCCCATAGCTCTTCTTACCACACCCACATGACGCCGTCTGGCAGAGGGAGACAGGGCGACCTACCTTCACAGTCTGGTTCTCATTGTCTGATGGCACGGGTACGTTGGTTGTGCCCCTGTGTAATTCTGGGGCTGTAGGTGATACCGCCGGCCGCGGTGGCCGGGCGATTCTAGGCGCTTCAGTCCGGAACTGCGTGACTGCTACGGTCGCAGGTTCGAATCCTGCCTCGGGCATGGATGTGTGTGATGTCCTTAGGTTAGTTAGGTTTAAGTAGTTCTAAGTTCTAGGGGACTGATGACCTCAGAAGTTAAGTGCCATAGTGCTCAGAGCTATATGAACCTTTTTTGTAGGTGATACTACATGTGGCATGGGTAAAATACAGGGAGCGAAAAACTATTTACAATTTGTACAGAAACCAGGCGGCAGTTATAAGAGTCGAGGGACATCAGAGGGAAGAAGTGGTTGGGAAGCGAGTGAGACAGGGTTGTAGCCTCTCCCCGATGTTATTCAATCTCTATATTGAACAAGCAGTGAAGGAAACAAAAGAGAAATTCGGAGTAGGTATTAAATTCCATGGAGAAGAAATAAAAACTTTGAGGTTCGCCGATGACATTGTAATTCTGTCAGAGACAGCAAAGGACTTGGAAGAGCAGTTGAACGGAATGGATAGTGTCTTGAAAGGAGGGTATAAGACGAACATCAACAAAAGCAAAACGTGGATAATGGAATGTAGTCGAATTAAGTCGGGTGATGCTGAGGGTATTAGATTAGGAAATGATACACTAAAAGCAGTAAAGGAGTTTTGCTATTTGGGGGGCAAAATAACTGATGATGCTCGAAGTAGAGAGGATATAAAATGTAGACTGGCAATGGCAAGGAAAGCATTTCTGAAGAAGAGACATTTGTTAACATCGAGTATAGATTTAAGTGTCAGGAAGTCGTTTCTGAAAGTATTTGTATGGAGTGTAGCCATGTATGGAAGTGAATAGAAGCTTTCGAAATGTGGTGCTACAGAAGAATGCTGAAGATTAGATGGGTAGATCACGTAACTAATGGGGAAGTATTGAATAGGATTGGGGAGAAGAGAAGTTTGTGGCACAACTTGACCAGAAGAAGGGATCGGTTGGTAGGACATGTTCTGAGGCATCAAGGGATCACCAATTTAGTATTGGAGGGCAGCGTGGAGGGTAAAAATCGTAGAGGGAGACCAAGAGATGAATAAGCAGATTCAAAAGGATGTAGGTTGCAGTAGGTACTGGGAGATGAAGAAGCTTGCACAGGATAGAGTAGCATGGAGAGCTGCATCAAACCAGTCTCAGGACTGAAGACCACAACAACAACACGACACTACATTGGCAATGTCTGCCACCGCTTTATAACATGTTTATTCTGTACAAAGGGAACGCTAGTTTTGTACTTCTCGTCGAGGTTTGTGAAGCTACGAGCAGTGGTAAATCGGCCTTAACGGCGGAGTTGCTAGCGCGGCGTGCGCAGCAGGCGAGAGCGCTAACGCTGTTCTGGCTGCAGCTGATACATAATGAGCCAGGGCCGGGCGAGCGTTCGATCACTCGACGGCCGGAAACCTGTGCCGTGGCGGCGCTACAGGCCGGGCCGCCGTAATGAGCACCGGAGGCAAATTTGCTCGCAGACGGGACGCGACAGCGCAGCGCCGGCCCCACGCTGTAATTGACTGGGGGAGGCCCGCGCCGCTTCCCTATTCCAGCCGCGCTCGCACACACACACACACACAGCCCGCTCTCTGACGCTCATCTCGCCTAATCTGCGCCGCACTGCTCGCATCACTGACAATCAGGCGACCACTTTGCTCCGTGGCAGTTCGTTGACATTACGTGCCAGTCGCGGCCGGTTATCAAAATAGCGAAACACCTGGATGCACACGATTAATCCCGCGTTGGACAGCGCGTAGCCTGTAGTGCGGCTGCTATTTGTCACAGAATGGGTCGGGTGCAGCCAGATCGCCAACTGTTACCTGAGTAATTTGATACCATTCGTCATAAGGTATACCACTTCATTCCGTTACCGATTTTGAAGCACAAAATCCTCATCGGATTATCCTCTCGAAAACCGTGCACAGGTGTTAGACAGTGATAATAATATCCGTCACCGACGAATTTGTTTTGGAAGAGAATTCTGCCTTGGGCAAATACAGTTGTATTCTTTCTCACCCACAGATGTTTCGGTGGAGTGTTACTATCGTCAGAGGGTTCATTTTAATTTTTTAAACACGCATACTGATGTGCATCCGGCTGTTTGACGTCTGCTGTACAGCTGATATTTTGGTCCCCGTAGTCAACTGCGGTTTTTGTAATTTGGACATTATCGTGACTGTATGAACATCGTTCAGGCAACACACACTGTGTCACTGTTTACGAAATATTCAAGTATACCGCCAGAACACACAAACCAAGATGACGGGACAGTTGCATATTCCATTAACAGTTATAAAATGTGTGTTTGCCAGAACAGTTTTCATAAAGGCGTGAGGACGTGGGAACTACAAAAATCGCAGATGTGAATCTTATCAAAATTTCAGCTGTCTGCAGAAGTCAAACAGCTACATGAACTTCAGTATCTATTAGTATAAAATTAAAATTAACAGTATCTATTAGTATAAAATTAAAATTAACGTAATGACGATACTGACACTCAACTGACACATGTATGAGTGAAAGAAAGGACAACTGTGTTCCTTTAAGACAGAAACCTCTTCCAAAATGTACAGGATGTCCATGGGGAAACGTCAGTATTCAGGGATACGACAGGAACCACCATTCGAAGTAAAAATGTCCTGAAACATAGGCTCTGAAATACATACGCGAAGAGGTATGAGCACTTCTTCAGCAGAAGACATGTGTTTCACAGTAGCGAAGATGAACAAGTACTCATCGCTCTTAAGGTATGCACTTTAGAGCCCTATGTTCACTAGGTCTCTTTGCTTCAAATGACCGTCCCTGTTATAAACCTTAATGTTGACCATTCCTCGTGAGACGCCCTGTATTGATTGGAAAACAAACACGAACAAAATGTGAACTTTAACCTCAAATTTGATGGCTGGGCAGGCTTTAGGATATTGTGTAGTCATGTGCGTATTCGTTCAACCGTGCATCAACGGGGTTAGCAATGCGGAGTGTTTTCCTATCGTCTTTAAGAAACGGTATCCATGTTAGCGAACGACTGCAGATGCACTAGGCATCTGAAACATCCGTATAATCTATGGGTCTGTGGGATGGTTCCTTACGTATCCTCAAAACTGAAAATGTCAACAAAACTAAGTATAGATGATAACAAGGTGTAGTCCCACTGCGGATGGTCTACTCACCTGTGAAATGGTCCACACATGCAGCTACTGAGGTCGCTTTGTAATCAAAAATTGGAAAATAGCGTTTTTCACATTTTCTCCAGAGTATAAAGTCATCTCAGACAATAACAACGAAAACATTAATAATTAGCTAATATATATCTACTGTTTATAAAACTTTGCTCCATAAATCTACATGCATTCCGACCTTCAGCTGAATAATGCACGTTGCTCCTGCGTATTTTTTAGCATCATCCGCCTACGTACCGTTCTCACTTTTCTTCTTACCCCTTCGAATCCATCAGAGAGCTCTCGGTTCCTCGACCACCCATTAGCCTGCTACATTTCCTACCCACCTGCATTTCACTTACATTGCAATCATAATTAGGTCTGCTCCTCTATTTTCTATCTTGATCCATTTCCAGTCCGCTAGCTGAGTCCACACTGTTGCTTGTTGAGCAAACCTCCCACTTCAGTATTTTCCGTGTCTCACTGCCGTAAGTCAGAATTTGGAATGCACGCAGACTTTAAACTCTCCTTTTGAGACCCGTCGGACACTTAATTTTGAAAATTCTGTTTAGCTCACTAATTGCATTGGCTTACTTGGACGTTTTTGCCCGTCCACATAACGTAAGCTACTCAAACATCCATGTAGCTTACTGCTGACTTCACCTGTGAGTGTGGAGAAGTGTGCCCATCGTCGAAACTGGCATCCGCTAGCAACGCGCATTAGGGAGCACGACGGCTAATTTCGACTTACGGGAGCGCAAGAGATCGTTGGTGACCGAACAGCAGGAAGACTGCGGCTAGGAAATAAAGTTCAACGAACCTTGCTTACTTGCCAGTCAGTCGAGGATAGTGAAGCGCACGATAAGTTACATCACTGAAGTACTAAAATATCCTAAATATATGAGTAGAGAGGATGGCTTTTGACTTCCACCAACCTGGTTGCCTGCTGTCAGACCTTATACAGATCTTACCCAACTCGATAGCGGCGGTATCAGCGCCGCAGACTGCCAACCGAAGGGGCTCATGTTCGATTCCCGGCCGAATCGGAACGGGGTGTTGTGTTTTCCTTATCTTCGTATCGTCATAACTAACACGAAAATCACTTGCGTGGCGTCACATGACAGCTTTAAGCCTATTAACTTCGTACCAGAGTACGCCTTGACCCTAATGGATGCCCTAAGTAGTCGCAATACACTGTGTCGTGTCGTCCTCCCACTCTTGAAACGGCTGAATGGGCACGTACCGAGGGCCAATAAATTAAAAAAAAAAACAATTACAGACCGCACAAACAATGAGACTCGAGCATTACCTGTGAATAAACGCTGCTCCGCAACACGTGTCTCGCAGATGGAAAATAGGAATAGGAAAATAGAATCTTCAACTCGCTAATAGCTGCCAGTCGTGGCCCAAATTGTATGGGACAATAGGCAAGAGCAGATCCCCACTTCTTCCCGTAACGGAAACCAGGTAATATGCTTCCCCCTCCTTTCACCACAGGACTAACCATAGCAACAATTCTTAAAATTACGACTTACTGTAATGCCTACAAGAGTGATCGTGATGAACAACACTGTACACAGAGAGACCGTGGCAGAACCGTTGGTGGCAATTATTTTTCACGACATGAAGCACCTCTATACCAGAAAATTTTATTTTAATTAGCTCTGACCGCGAAAGCCTACGCACTTGACCGAGCGGGGTGGCGCAGTGGCTAGCACACTGGACTAGCATTCGGGAGGACCACGGTTCAGTCCCACGTCCGGCCATACTAATTTAGTTTTCCGTTATTTCCCTAAATCGCTTCAGGCAAATGCTGGGATGGTTCCTTTGAAAGGGCACGACCGATTTCCTTCCCCATCCTTCCCTAACCCGATGAGACCGATGACCTCGCTGTTTGGTCTCTTCCACCCAATCAACCCCCCCCCCCCCCCCGTCCTCCGCCCCTACTCACTTGCGTACTAAACGTTGCTTTATGGAAAAAGACATTAACTGAATTTTTCTTTCAACGTAACGTCAACGTAGAACTTTACTTGGACCGGATTATAACTTAATTAGCCAAGGGTGGGACAGAGAATCGACAGATACCATTTTGAAGGAACCATCCCGACCATTGGCTTAAATGGTTCAGGGAAACTGCGCAAAATCGAACTCAGGATGAAGACAGCCTGGAGCTTAGCCAGCTCCTTCCGAGGGCGAGGTTTGTGTGTTATCCACTGCGCAACTTCAACCATCTTGAGAGCACTTTACTTACGGTCATCTCACGACGTATAAAATGGAGGAAACGGAATGATGTAGCACAGTGTCACCGAAACATCTTTTCTTAGTTTCCCAACAGAACAATTGCCACCTAAGTTCACTGGCGCGATTCTCCTGGCAGCTGATGCGACGGTGGAAAACACCATGAGTGAGAGTGAGCAAGTAGGCCAGCCTGGATACGGCTCAACTGTCGGGCCAGGATCGAGCGCGGCCGCGCGCACGATAAATCGTTTATCGCGTACACGGGTCCCCCCCTCGCGCCTAATGAAATGGCGCGTATTTACACTGCCGCTGCAGCTGTATTTATGACTGCGCAGCAAAACGCTCAATTTGTTACTTCCGTGACGTATGCGTATCTCCACCACTGGCCTCTCTGGAGCTGAATTTCCAGTCATTTCAGCTGGGCGGCGAAGCTGTACTCGTGCTGTGGACAGACGGGTTTGATTTGGTTTATCTTCAATATTTATGGATAAAGAAAAGTAATACATCTGACGGGAAAAGAGGTAACAAAATTTGCTCCTTTTACTGTTGCTCTTAGCGTTCTCTGCTTTCAGTAACTATTGAAGTGTTATATCGCCAGTTGACTATTTTTTTCTCTATTTTGGTAAATAATAGGAATAACGAGAGCGTAGCTGTGAGATAATATAGGCATATGCTTCCTGAAAGTAAAAATCGCCATTACCGGTTTCGAAGTCACAGGTTCAGCCCCACATGGCTCCAAAAACATTCGCCTTTCACACACTGATGGCGCTTTATATCTGTGGTGAAAATGTATTTTAGAGGTATTATAAAAATCCTTTTTTCTTTTAAAGAAAAAAAAAGAACACTGTCGAGCTATACGGATATTATAAAATATCTTTAAGGAGGGACATGTATTTTTTGCGCTTTCCGAATGTCGAAAATTGTACATCGATGTTGAAGAATTGGTCTCTAACATCTGAAGTTCGAGATAGTAACAGAATTTACACTTTTCCTCTGCTGGAGACACATTCAGTGTAAAGGACCGTCAACACGTAAGTACTTGGTTTACATGGACGGCTGTAGACGAATATGATGAATGTCAGTGATAAAATAGTGCAGAACTGTGTTTCTGTGTAAGATGCTATGAACTGGGCCTAAATATTACGATAGGAGTTCGGCAAAACGCTTGTACGTCGATAACGATTTTCGGGTTATACGACGATTTTCAGAATTATACCCATCAGAAAGTCAGCAGCTGTATTTGAAGTATAACAACGGCGAGCGTAACAAATGGTTCAAATGGCTCTGAGCGCTATGGGACTTAACATCTGAGGTCATCAGTCCCCTAGAACTTAGAACTACTTAAACCTAACTAACCTAAGGACATCACACACATCCTTGTCTGAGGCAGGATTCGAACCTGCGACCGTAGCGGTCGCGTGGTTCCGGACTGAAGCGCCTACAACCGCTCGGCCACACCAACCGGCACACACACACACACACACACACACACACACACACACACATCCTTGACACTGTGGATTTTCGAAATGGAACGTGCCATGCGCCTAGTTTCAAGTACCATTCAGCTTTCAAAGTCTGTTAGCCCCGTCGTGCTGGCATCATCAAGTCGGAAACCTTTCCACATGAATCAACTGAGTACAAACGACAGTTCCGCCAATGCACTGCCCTTTTATACCTTGTGTACGCGATACTACCGCCACTTGTAAGTGTACATATCGTTATCCCGTGACTTTTGTCACCTACAAAGTTGCGGCCTTTTCGCGATGAGAGCTGTCGGCGAGCAGGTGCTACAGCGCTCCGCTCTCTGCGGTGATACAAAACTGATTCAGAGTCTGTAATTTCCACAGTAATAGTGTAAAACTCTGGAATTCAAGAAAGGTTTTGGTGTGTGTAATGTCTTCCATGCACCTTTCTTTCGCCTACTTTCATGGAAGGTATGTGAGTGGCTCGAAGACTTCTTAAGTAATAGAACCCAGTACGTTGTCCTCGATGGTGAGTGTTCATCGGAGGTGAGGGTATGATATGGAGTGCCCCAGGGAAATGTGGTAGGTCCGCCGTTGGTTTCTATCTACATAAATGATCTTTTGGATAGGGTGGATAGCAATGTGCGGCTGTTTGCTGATGATGCTGTGGTGTACGGGAAGGTGTCGTCGTTGAGTGACTGTAGGAGGATACAAGATGACTTGGACAGGATTTGTGATTGGTGTAAAGAATGGCAGCTAACTCTAAAAATAGATAAATGTAAATTAATGGAGATGAATAGGAAAAAGAATCCCGTAATTTTTGAATACTCCATTAGTAGTGTAGCGCTTGACACGGTCACGTCGATTAAATATTAGGGCGTAACATTGCAGAGCGACATGAAGTGGGACAAGCATGTAATGGCAGTTGTGGGGATAGTCGTCTTCGGCTCATTGGTAGAATTTTGGGAAGATGTGGTTCATCTGTAAAGTAGACCGCTTATAAAACACTAATACGGCCTATTCTTGAGTACTTCTCGAGCGTTTGGGATCCCTATCAGGTCGGATTGAGGGAGGACATTGAAGCAATTCAGAGGCGGGCTGCTAGATTTGTTACTGGTAGGTTTGATCATCAGGCGAGTGTTACGGAAATTCTTCAGGAACTGGGGTGGAAGTGTCTAGAGGAAAGAAGGCGTTCTTTTCGTGAATCGCTACTGAGGAAATTTAGAGAACCGGCATTTGAGGCTGACTGCAGTACAGTTTTACTGCCGCCAACTTACATTTCGCGGAAAGACCACAAAGATAAGATAAGAGAGATTAGGGCTCGTACAGAGCCATATAGGCAGTCATTTTTCCCTCGTTCTGTTTGGGAGTGGAACAGCGAGAGAAGATGCTAGTTGTGGTACGAGGCACCCTCCGCCACGCACCGTATGGTGGACTGCAGAGTATGTATGTAGATGTAGATGTAGGTGGTAAGGTACGCATAATAACGATAGACCAATCTCCTATTGCAGTGGCGCACTGAGATGTGGGTTGGCACAGTGTGTTGCGCGTCAGAAGTGGCTGCGCAGTTGGAGCCGACAATGCCTGTACAACTCCCAATGGTACAATGATGGTGGGAACTGGCCAGCGTGCTACCTGTCAAATGCCAATCGGCCTTGAGGTGCAAATCACATTTCAGACTTGCAGCTGGCCAGTGTTTCTGAAGTCTAGGAGCTTCTCCCTCGTGTGGGGTGTGGGAAGCACGGGCAGGTGGCGGCAGATGCGTGCGGCCGCTCGGCGTGCTGATACGGCGCCGGTATCGCCGTGCGCGTCGCTCGCGTCAATACGCCGGACACGCAGCGCAGGCGGCTCGCTATCACAGCGCCAATTACCGCCCGCGCTAGCCTTGTCGCGATAAACGCGCGCGTCGCTCCGCCCTCTTTTCTGAGCCGCCGCCCGACAGCCGACAACGTCAGCCTGGCGCGGCGTTAATGAATGGCCACCTGCCCACTCCCCCCCCCCCCTCCTCCAGCCCGCTCTTTCTCTATAATGCGCGACTCCTCACAACGCTGCGACAAATGTGGGCACTGTTCACATGCAGTACACCCATCGCTGTATCGCAGCTGCCAATACCTGAAACTGAGAGAACGAGAGGGTATGCTGCAGATACGACAAACAAACTTCCTGGCAGATTAAAACTGTGTGCCGGACCGAGACTCAAACTCGGGACCTTTGCCTTTCGCGGGCAAGCGCTCTACCATCCGAGCTACCCAAGCACGACTCACGCGCCGTTCTCACAGCTTTACTTCCGCCAGTACCTTGTCTCCTACCTTCCAAACTTTACAGAAGCTCTTCTGCGAACCTTGCAGGAATAGCACTCCTGAAATAAAGGATATTGCAGAGACATGGTTTAGCCACAGCCTGGGGGATGTTTCCAGAATGAGATTCTCACTCTGCAGCGGAGTGTGCGCTGATATCAATATGCAAGGTTCGCAGGAGAGCTTCTGTAAAGTTTGGAAGTTAGGAGACGAGGTACTGGCGGAAGTAAAGCTGTGAGGACGGGGCGTGAGTCGTGCTTCGGTAGCTCAGATGGCAGAGCGCTTGCGCGCGAAAGGCAAATGTCCCGAATTCGAGTCTCAGGCCGGCACACAGTTTTAATCTGCCAGGAAGTTTCATATCAGCGCACACTCCGCTGCAGAGTGAAAATCTAAAAAAAAATGGCTCTGAGCACTATGGGACTTAACTTCTGAGGTCATCAGTCCCCTAGAACTTAGAACTACTTAAACCTAACTAAACTAAGGACATCACACACATCCATGCCCGAGGCAGGATTCGAACGTGCGACCGTGGCGGTCACGCGATACCAGACTGCAGCGCCTAGAACCACTCGGCCACTCCGGCCGGCTGAAAATCTCATTCTGGAAGCAAGATCTTATTATGTAAACTGAAAGTGGATGAGAGAGAAAGGAAAGGGAAGAAACTGTTGATGTCAGCTGCATCGGCATATTATGCGTAATCAGCGGCGGCGAGTGAAAATGTGTGCCGAACTGGGATTCGACGCGGCCTCTCCAGCGGCGTCAACCACTGCGCCACCCGGACAGCGTTTATCGGCACTGCGAGGACTATTTTGGCACGGCTCTCGGCCAACCCACATTCCCACCTAGCGCCAGCTATCCGCAGTCCCCCCTTGCTCACTACTTTTGCATTCGCACTGAAGGTCGTGGATTCATAACCCATCGGGGCGAATCAGTTGCAAGAATGCGTGGTGTCTGTTCTTTCGGACATGTCCGGAAGTACAGACGCCATGCATTCATATAAACAGAATCTTCATTTCTAGAACCGGGCAAAGCCAGAGTGAAATGTCGTAAAGACGGCAGAAAGGAATTCTAAGACTGCTACTAAGTAGCATGCGATGCAATTAATTCGAATCCCTGCTGGAAGACGACATCGATATGACCGACATAGATTGTGTTAGGCACTGACGCACTGCGCTGTTTAGTAATATAAAATTGTGCACGTCTCAAAACGCAAAAATTTAGTGTCCTATTACTACAACATCAATGAAGCACAGTTGGAATCACTCAACTCATTCAAATAAGTGTGTGTAATAAATTGTGGGCATTTGAAATGGATTGATTACTTACGATAGGTAGGTAAAGCATGTTGACCTTTGCACTGGGGTTGCTAACATTCAGGGGCAGGGCAATGACGTGATCATCCTTACAGGGGCAAGTGATACCTCCGGGCCCGCTCACTCCTCCTGCTTTCCCCCAGCCGTCCCTTCCCCTCCCTTTCCCTTCCCCTGTATCCAGACAATCACAGTTGTTGTTAGTGGAAAATTGTGTTGGTGAAAAATTTAAAACCATCTCCTCCTTTCTCTATCTCCAACCAATCACAATGGAGTATCTCCAGCCAGTCATAGCACAGTATTAAAATTCCAAGATGGCAGGAATAGTGCAATTGTGTCAGTAGAATAGTGACAAACCATGTCCTACTCCTCATCTCCAGCGTATCATACCACAGTGTTAAAAATGCAAGATGATGGAAACAGACAAATTGTGTGTTTTATACCCTCTACTCTTTCCAACCAACATGAACGTAGTATCAAAAAATAGCCCAGTTATGGTAAAAGAAAATAATAACCCTCTCTCCCTTCCCTCACCCCTTATCTCCAGCCAATCACAGTGCGGTATTAAAAATTCAAGCTTGGAAACCTAGCCCAATTGTGATAGCGGAAAAGTTAAAACCCCAACCAGTCAGAGCGCAGTGACGCATAAAAATGGTGTCAAATTACATTATTTATGGCATAAATATCTGTTCAGGCCCCTTCGCCAGTCTCCCCCTCCTTGTCTCCAGCTAGTCAAAAAGTCCAAGATGATGGAAACAGACCGGTTGTGTGCTTTACACCCAATCCATCGCCCCTTTCCAGTCAGTCACAATCTACTATTAAAATGATGTGCCAGATATGCACTAAAAATTATGTAACCGGTAGTTTAAAGTGAAAGATATTCGTTATTAATAACTTGAATATTTCCGTGAAAGTCACATACCTTAAATTAAGCAAAGGTCAAATTTATGCATTATCACCTTACATATACATATCTCTGGGGTAATATTAAAATGATTCCACGGTCAAAGATATGCGTTATATACGCAAAAATGGGGTCTGTTTTGTCAAATTGTGCACTCCTTAAAAACATGTGTTTTCTCTGTGTTTCGTATAGGTACGAAACTGACATAGTAATGCTTTCAGCTACATAGTTTGAAGTACTTTTCAAGGTCAACCAACTATCCACTTCTCCCATCTTATTTTCCATGATCTACATGTGTGTCTTTTGGATGCAATGCAATTGTAAACACCTAACGCAGTGCAAAGCCAAAGCGCTGGCTGTATTACTGCGATAAGATATTGGGAAAATGCAGTCAGTCTGCCCCATTTAAGAGTATTTCTGAGGTCTGTTGGACCTATACGAAATACGATTAACGAGAGGGTACTGTAAAAGGGCGATGAAAATGGTGACAGGTTTGCTTAACGCTGTAGCGAACGTCACGAAAATGTTGAAAAACATGAAATGGCTGGCGCTTGAACACATACACGAAATATCCCTCGGAAACCTATTAAAAGAGTTTCTAGGAACAGTATTGAATGATGAATCCAAGAATAACTAGCTATTGCCCCATACGAATCGCTCACGTAGGCTCCGTGAAGACATGGTTATTCTGACTGCATGGCGCACACAGTTGCTGCTTAAGCAGTCATATATCCTGTGCTTCTGTGCTTCATACGCGAACGGAACTAGAAGGACTCTTAATAAATATTACGATGGCAAGTATTCTCTACCACCGTACTTTACAGTGGTGTGCAGAGTATGGATATAAATTAGTGTCTCAGCTGTTCGTGTGGAAGCAGGAGGGGGAGGGGGGGGGGGTGAAACTCCGTTAAAACTGAAACACTGATGATCAGTCGAATATAGCGTCCCATCACCGTACTCCACACATACAAAACCTTAGTGTGATCTATAATCATGCAATTGTCGCTTTCATTTCGGCTAAACCCAAATACCTGACTCCCACAACCTCGGCCGAGCGATGTAGCGCAATGATAAGAGTCTGGATTCGCATTCGGGAGAACGAAAGTTGGAATCCTGTGTGGCCTGTGTAACTTTCCTAAATTGCTTAACGGAAATGCGCGGATACTTCTGATGAAATTGTACGGCCGATTTCCTGCCCTAGTCCGAGATAGTACTCAGTCCGCAATAATGTCGTCGACGACGGGGCCCTAAACGCAAATATTGTTTCCTTCCAAATCTTCGAATAAAATGCAGTCCGCCCCGTCTTTCCTGTCTGTCTGCCTTTCCCAACTCGAATCCTGTATAAATTTATTAATTATCCCTCCCTCCTCTCCCGACATGTGGACACCTTTGAATTTCCCACACTTCCTACAACCTAAATCCAATGTCACAGTCGTGTCATCGCTGATTAGCAAGCCTCGGACACTGCAGCCGTTCCACTATCATGTCACACACTTGTAAAATATCCACATCCTATCCAAAGGAAACGTGAGTCCTGCGCCCCCAGGTTAACATGTCACCGATACGGACATCTAGCCATCGTTCTTCGTTGAGCAGAACGCTCATTTCCCTCTCGCTGCCGAGGCCGCTTTTTACTCGCTCTCTTCTCGCCCTTCTCGAGAGCTCGGTAGACCACCTCTTTCCTAGCTTATCCATCTCACATCGTTCCGGAAACACTCTTTCACATACAACCTCATCACTTATTACGCATTTCTTTCTCAAATGAGCTCTTACATCTGTCTTTATCTCCTCTCCTAACAGTTGAAGGGGCGGTGGAATGAAACAAACCGGTAGGCCAGGTTATTAATATTAAAGGTCAATCGTTGATGGCGTAGGATGTACCAGTTATGCTTATAAGAAGATGGTGGTGATAAGTCCCTATGGCACCAAACTGCTGAGGTCATCGGTCTCTTGGCTTACACACTACTTAATCTAACTTATACTAACTTACGCTAAGGACTACACATACACTCATGCCCGAGGGAGGACTCGAACCTCCGACGGGGAGAGACGCGCGAACCGTGGCAAGGTGCCTCGCCGCGCGGCTACCCCGCGCAGCTTTATAAGAATAGCACAGAGGACAGAGGATGGTAATAGACAATTGTATCATGCCAGGCATGCGCTTTGTTGCCTAGTTTTGGGATTTCATTCAGATGGACATGCTTAAAGAGAAATTCAAGGACAATTTAATTCAGTCACCTTGTTCTTAACTGCTGAAAATGCAGAATCTAACTTGTGAACAAGTCTTTACCGTGAACAGACGGACGGAGTCGCCATGGGTAGTCGCTTATCCCCTCTGGCGGCCAATTTATTTATGGAAGACTTCGAGGAGAAGGCGCTTGAATCTGCTGACTTGAAGCCCACGGTTATCTGGAGGTATGTTGATGGTACCTTTGTAGTTTGGTGCCATGGTGAAGATAACTTGTAAGACTTCTTAAGACACCTGAACTCCCTCCACTTTCCAATAAAGTTCACTGTGGAAATTGAAAAGGAGGGATGCCTTCCATTCTTGGATGTTCTGGTTCGGCGCAGAGAGGATAGCACTTTGGGACATGAAGTGTATCGGAAGCCGACGCACACGAATTTGTGTTTACGTGCAAATAGCTGCCACTATCCTGCACAGGCGATGAGTGTTCTCCGAACTTTGACCCATAGAGCGCGTATTATTTCTGACGAAAGCAGTCTGCAAGATGAACTTTCCCACTGACAAAGAGTGTTTGAACACAGTGGGTACTCCGAACAGCAAATACAGAAGGCACTGCAAATGAAACCGAAAGAGGCCACAAAAAAAGCAGAAGAAGATGAAGAAACCTTTAAATCGATGGCCTTCCTGCCATATGTGGGTAGCCTCTCATCAAAAATAAGACGGATTCTCAGCAGACACAAAGTGAAAGTGATTTTTTGTGCTCCACCCAAGACAGCTGCACTCGTGGGCTCCGTGAAAGATGATTTACTGATGCGAAAGTCTGGAGTTTACAAAATTCCATGTGAATGTGGCCTTTCTTACATTAGACAAACAACTGGTACTGTCCAAGAAAGATGTAGAGAACATCAGTGGTCCACACGACTTTTACAGCCTAACAAGTCGGCAGTGGCAGAGCACTGTATTGACACTGGTCACAGTATATTGTATGACAACGTCGAAATTTTGTCAAGTACATCATCTTTTTGGGACTCGATAATGAAGGAGGCAATTGAGATTCGCTTGATGACGAATTTAATCAATAGAGATAGTGGTTTCAACCTTGATAAATCATGGAATCCGGCACTTGGTGTAACAAACTCACAAAGACGTCGTCACAGTGCAGCTCACAATGATATATCGACATGCCAACACAGGTCGACTGCGGAGTCATAGATGTAACTCGCGCGTTGTGCATGTCTCTGCCGCCGACCAGCGTCTCTGCCGCATTTGCATCTGTGACCGCATGCGGTACACGAGTATAAAGGGACGAAGCGAGCACTGGACCGGCAGTCTTGCGGCTCACTCTGAAGATGGCTGAACGTTATACAGCCGAAATATTAAGAAGGAGAATTCTTTCGGCTGAACATCCGGAACTTAATGGAACAAACCTTTAATAGTTTTTGATGAATCTACATTTGAGATAAATCGTCCAGACCAAGTTTTATCGTGGTACGGTAGTCCAGTAAGTCTGAGTCAAACGTTCACGACGCAACTGCTTCAGAAATCCACATAAACAAAGAAACACAGGTAAAGTCGACTCTCGATTTATTGTGCAACACTGAACAACGTAATAAACGCTTAATCTCGTTTATACCACCGCCGAATCCGTGCGAGGCGGACAAATTTTTTCCTTGTCCTAATAATACGGTAAGGATAGTTTTTGGACATCGTTGCGCAGGTGGCTAAACACGTAACCAGCCATTCAGTTGCAAGTAACGCGACATGAAGGAACGTTACGTTTTTTTAAGAAAATTATGGTGTAATATTGGTGGCTGAAGTCCGATGCGGACCCGAAACGACTGATACAGACAAGTGTCGCCAGCAGAGGCGGGGACTGGTAGCTTCTGCGGCCTTCCGAGCAGGCGCGGAGCGCGCTGCGTTGGCCCTGGGCCGCGCGGCGCGGTGCGGCGTCAGCACGGGCGAGCGCGCTTGCCGCCTGCGCAATTGAGAGGCGCGCCGCCGCTTTAGCGTTTATTTGTCTTGGTAATGGGGATATAAAAGCGCCCGAGGAGACACTTAACACTGGCGATCCATTGTGCGGCTCGTTTACGACGGCTTTCGGCGCGCTTAACGGCTGCTGCCTCCGCAGAAGCCAGCGCGGACAACTGGCGGCGCCTTAAATGTGTTTATGTAGCCGTTCCGCGGCGATCGGCCGCGAATCGTACAGCGCGACGCCCGCGGCTCTAACGCGGTGCTAAGTGATCACTTCGTGTTTCGTTACACGCGGTTACCGCTTAACGGTCGGCATCGCTGGCGGCACGTTCGTTCAGCACTAGGTCGATAAGAGAGAGGATGCCAGAAGAGATCGACCTTGGACTGTTGAGGGCAGTATCTGAGTACTGTAATATCTTGCACGTTTTAAGAAAATCCAGGTAAACTAGATCAGAATTTGAACTTGAACTTGAACCCTCCACAGAAACTAATCCACTGCACAATCTTGCTCACAATGAGAACAATTACGGACAGGTTCAAGTAAAAATGACGACGTATACAGGAACTCCGCGAACAAACTTTCAGCCGGCCGCGGTGGCCGAGCGGTTCTAGGCGCTTCAGACCGGAACCGCGCGACTGCTACGGTCGTAGGTTTGAATCCTGCCTCGGCATGGATGTGTGTGATGTCCTTACGTTAGTTAGGTTTAAATAGTTCTAAGTTCTAGGGGACTGATGACCTCAGATGTTAAGTCCCATAGTGCTCAGAGCCATTTGAACCATTTTGAACGAATAAACTTTCAGAAATTGTCCAGGGATACTTTAAGTAATTTGGTACAACGTATAAGCGACCAACTGTCTCCGGCGGCTCTTTACAGCTTTACTGCATTTCGTTCGAATCCCGACGGTGGTACGCTCTGTGCAGACTTACGCTCTACCAAAACTACGGTTCGGTAGTTCTGTTACAGTACATAAATGACGTAGTAAATGGTAGAATTAGCAGCAGCATCGTTAGCATTGGTAAGGAAAGAAAAGTAAATGAATCTGTGAGAGAGAAGCTGGGTGCTGAAGACTTCTCTACGTTTTGCGCATAATTAGAACAGCACATCGTCACGTTTTAGTCCGTTGTGCATTTGGTATCGTTACAAAATATAAATTGCATTTTTCAAGCAATCGAAATTAGTTGAGCGTGTAACGTCTGTGCTTATATGTAGCCAAAGCAATTACCTTTGATGCAAGTATAGTTTACAAACACAACATAAAATATCCGTGTAATTAACGAACATTTTTCAATACGATCAAAGGCGACGGTTGCTTGTATTATCCATAAGTGCGAAAGTTGTTTATGAATAACAGAAGCATGTTTTACGTAACCTGAACTAAGAATTGAAGCTAAGTTCGATATTTTTTTATTTGCATCTCCTTTTCTTTACTTTTTTTGAGGCCTTGAGTTTTCTAGTGTATATAATAAACCTTTATTGTTTTTTTGCTTTTTACTACAAATACTCTCTGTTTCACATTACAGATCAACAATTTTCGAATAAAACCAGAACTAAAGTTTGACAGTTTCAATTTTGCTATACATACAGCTTATTTTTAAGTAGTACGCAGGACGATTACTGTGCAGAACATAAATGTTTTGTAGGTTACATGACGCTTTACATGTCCTCACTCAGTTTCGAAGGTAATCTTAAGACACTGATTGCATACGCAAACGAAGCGATCAAAGTGAGGTAACGTCCACAGTCTGGAACCGCACGACCGCTACGGTCGCAGGTTCGAATCCTGCCTCGGGCATGGATGTGTGTGCTGTCCTTAGGTTAGTTAGGTTTAAGTAGTTGTAAGTTCTAGGGGACTTATGACCACAGCAGTTGAGTCCCATAGTGCTCAGAGCCATTTGAACCATTTGAGGTAACGCCCGATAGGTATGCAACACACCTAATATACAGGTAACGCGGTTATGGTCTTAACCAACCAAGGCTACTAGGAATAGTATCCTACTCTACGCTTACTTACGGTAGTTTTACAACTCAGGCTGTGTGTCTCGTTTCCATTCGTTCATCATACGTGCTTCACAACAGTAATGCCATCCTTGACTGGATGTCCTCAAGTTTGTACTCTCTTGCTGTTCGGTTATGTCTAGGGTTTTGTTTTCAGGTAGTCTTAGTTGTGTGTCGTCAGTGATACACGCAGTACTGTGGATCGGTGTACTTGATGAGGTGTTGGATGATCTCATGTATGGGTCCACTGAATGCAATGGATGAGCAACAGAACGAGGCTATGCTGAGCTGTTTCCGTACCGACGGTGACCACGTCACAGTACTTCAGGACCTGAGAGTTGTTCCAGTGCTCTTTGGTCGGTGTTGTACTTTTTGGTTGTTGCGTATTACAGGCTTCTTCACTGTTGTGTAGGTGTTTTTACAGAAACAAGGGTGACTGCAAAACCCAACCCAGTAAATGATAATTACATTATTGCTCTTTAACGAGCGACCGGAGACCATGGGTATCTTACACCAAAATTCTTAGAACAATCTCTGAATGTTTGTCGGTCGAATTCTCATTCGCCCTGTATAGTTACATACATTCTCCGCAAGCAACTGCACAGTGTATCTTGAAGGGTAGTGGCGAATATCTGTCCCGATCCATTTGTGTACCGAGGGGAAAAAATCATTGTCTGTGTTTCTCATTAATCTCCCTTATCTTGTTACTGTGGCACATAACTCGAGATTCACGATCATAAGTGTGGAAATGCTGCCGAGGCATTCCTCGAATACCGGTTCTCTAAAATTACTCGACAGAGTTTACCGAGAACAAAGTCGGCTTTCTCCAAAGGTTTACATTTACGCTCCCTGAGGAGCGCTATTAGACTTTCCTGTGGACTACATCAAACTTTTACTATCCTACGGGTCCGTCTCCTACTATCATGCCTATATGATAAGGACCCAAAACACTGGACTAGTGCTCGAAGACTGGTCACACTAACGTCTTCTGTGTGATATTTATGGATTCGTTTTACGTCCCATTTCATATCTGCCAAAAGACGTGAAATGCTGCAGATGTTCACCACTATCTTGCAACCAGGTGCTTATAACGAAGCTATTGCGATAATTTAAACGTCTGTTGCTAATACAACGCGGGTAAGTGATCATAAACGAATTTACATAAGATACAGCTTAATAAAGTAGGATTCATTTCTCTTTTACTATAACTCAGTGATTGATATAACAATTCTTTTTTCTGTTATTTATCCAGACGACATTAGTGACGCATGACTGACTTCGACTGTAAGATACATTCATCATCGGATCTGTAAACGATGAAAACGAAGCGCAGGGAAACTAACAAATAAATAGTAAAATCACCGAAAGATTAAAACTGTCGTGCAAAGCCGACCTGTGTAGCCGAGCGGTTCTAGGCGCATCAGTCTGGAACCGCGCGACCGCTGTGATTGTAGGTTCGAATCCTGCCTCGGGCATGGATGTGTGTGATGTCCCTAGGTTACTTAGGTTTAAGTAGTTCTGAGTTCTAGGGGACTGATGACCTCAGATGTTAAGTCCCGTAGTGCTCAGAGCCATTTTTTTATACGAAGTACTGGTCACACATGTGAAACTAGTAGTTCATGAGTATCGAGATGAACAGCAGATATTTCGCCATAAATGTGAATGTTTGCCTACACAAAAGCACAGCAGAATGAATGGTAGTATCAGCTCTGTGTTTCTCAGTCGTATCTGGACTTGAGTGTGTTCAGAGAGTGGAAAGGACAAAGTGTGGCGTTACACGCATGTGCGGCGACCACGACCGCTTTCGTGACTACTCTTTCTTTGGTCGTCGTGTTTTATTGGCTCGCGTGATGAAAGAGACCGCGCCAGGCCCGAAGTCATGGTGGCCTTGTCCGTAGCTGCTGCCAACCACACACGTGTTCTGGCGCCCTTGTTCACACACTAGTGACCAGTGATAAATGTGTACAGCATTAAGTCCGCATAAAATACTCCTCATCCCTTCCATTTAATACTTTTAGTGGGTACCTGCCTATTGCTTGGCCAACTCATCAAAAGAATCGTCAAATTTGCTTTGTGTGTAACAGAAACGAGAATGGAAAGAGACTGGAATCACTGCGTGGGTCCACCTCTCCCAATGTAGGTATACCTACACGTAATGAATTACGGGACTGTTCTTCGACAGAGATTGGCCGATTGGTATGTTGATCACGCACAGCTGAGCTTGCAGTTGCGTCTCGGATGAACTGGATGTCGGTAGGACGAACAAAGCATGACTGCAGTGAGTCCAAAAAGTATTAGTCTGGCTGTATTTAAAAAAAAATAACTGTCTGTGGCACTTGACAAGAAGCAAATACAAAATCTGAAGAGCCAATCCCGTGGGAAGTACCTCTGTAACTAATTTTTGTTTAAATGCAAGAAACAAAATACGTTCATAGCAACAACAAGGTTAACAAAATAGAAAGTTTCTTACAAAAGCTACTTTATAAAGTATTCGTCTACCAGCTGAATATGCGTAAAATTCGCGCACCGGGACTAAACTTTAATGCTGACCCACGGCACACCCTGTGTGTCAACTGTCCGCAACCACAATCTGCCACCTGATGTGGTGTTCAGCTGCGCCGGGACAGTGGAGCTGGCATCATGGCCCCTAGGGGTATCGAGATAACGCTGACTACAGGAAAACGTATTGTACACTTGCATAATCAGTACAGATCCTCATACGAGAAGTAGATCGATGGTTCGGCCGATAACAGATCGCATTTGCGTAAGCAAAAGATAGAGAAACGAGGCACGGTTGGGACGGCGTCGCTCGTTGACCGATGAGGACGTGAAGTTTGTCGGGATGGAAATCAAGAAAAATGCTAAAATCAGCGCTGGCTGAGGAGTTAGGATCGAAGGGCAAGAAAGCATGTGGCAACACAGTCCGAAATACCTGCAAGAAGCACGGATATAATGACTGGATGCCTCGCAACAAATTTTGGGTCAGTGAACAAAATCAGAAGGAATGTCTTGATTTTGCCCAGGAACATAGATTCATGAAGAAAGACTACTGGGATAGAGTCATATTTTATTATGAAAGTAAATACAACGTATTCGTGTCGGATGGCTTTCCAGTCCAGGTACACTTGATACTCCGCTACCTCCTCTTACTACGGCAGCTGTCAACCATCCGTTCCCATGAGAGAAGGTATCGTTTATGTCCAAACTAAAATTAAGAGTACATCCAAGAAACACACATGGTCCATCAACGAGCGCGTTGGCGGCGACACTCTTCACTGGGATGCGATTTTTCTTGTTTCCTGATGTTGTTGTAAGTTCAATGTTTTCTATATTTTTGTGAACTGTGCATGGGGGCTTAATTATATATTATGCAAATAGTTTTTAATTTTCGTAGCTGACTGTCCGGTTACGCAGTCTCGTAACCGGTTGGCCCTGACTAGTATTAGTACGCCATCTGACTGCATAGAACAACAACAAAGAATGAAAGAAAATTTCCGTTAACACAATTAATTAATTAAGTCCCCAGCAACTATAAAACCTACGAAACAACAAAACACAAGTGTAGTTGTTCTGTGTGTGGAAGTGTGATTCAACGTACACATCTGGCACGGTTCTTCCTCAATAAGACCAGATATTTTAAACATCATTTATACTGAAGTAATTAAAAAAACCAGAAATACTATAATTGCACATAGAAACCAGAAATACAGTCTAATACAAGAACACGAGCCAGATGCTTTGTTGACTGAACCTGTAACCAATAGGCATTATTGTTCAAGACATTGAAATAATACAAAAAAAAGGAATTTTTTTACCTTCATATATATTGACGAAAAGCACATTACAGCATCCCTAATCCAACAACATCTGGTGTCTAGCCCATCAGAACAATACTACAAGTTCTGAACAAGCACTCTCCATGCGAACTTCTCAACAACGACTCACCACTGCTACATCTCAACAAGCACTCTCCACCACGACTTCTCGATAAGAACTGCCAGTGGAGGCGGCGAAATAATACTCTTTGGCGCAATCTCTGGCGCTGTGGCTCAGTGTAGCCACCTTTCAACTGTTGTGCGACGACGAGGTCGATATCTCCTGTACGGCATGTTGGCGGCGTTCAATGCAGTTGCCTGTGCAGCAGCAAGACACAGACTGCGCGTAGCGCGAGAGCGCGCTCGCTTATATAGAGTGCGAAAACTTTGACCTTAGGTAAGGGACTTAGAGTTTTCGCAGTGGCCAGCGGAACGTTATCCCGGACGCGCACACTGCGTGTTCGAACCTGCGACCGTAGCAGCAGCGCGGAACAAACAAAAAGCAAAGAAAAGTCGTTGACTCCCAGTTCCTGTGTCACACATTCATTTATGTTTCTGTAACTACGAATACCACTAATACTACCATTTACTACGACATTTATGTGCGGTGCCGAAACTACAGGACCGGGTTATAGTAGACACCAACTCTAGGCGTGACTCATTCCTTGTTGCAGACGATTCACTCTGCTTGTTGCAAGCAACCCGTTGCCAACTCGCAGACAGTGTAGCGCCGGATGTTTTCTCGTTGCAGACGGTTCTGCGCCGACGAAGTCGACTGGAGCGAAACGGAAGAAGGAGGCGAACCCCGGCGGCGGCGCGGCGGGCGGCGCGGCGACGGGGGCGGCGGGGGCGAGCGGCGGCGGCGTGGCAGGCGCGCCGGGGGCGGCGGCGGGCGTCGCGGCGCCCAAGACGCCGCCGGTCGACATGAGCGGCGCGCTCAGCGACGGCGGCAGCGGCGGCGCGCCCGGCTCCGACAGCGACCGCAAGCGCAAGAAGGCGCGCACCACCTTCACCGGCCGGCAGATCTTCGAGCTGGAGCGCCAGTTCGAGCAGAAGAAGTACCTCTCCTCCTCCGAGCGCGCCGAGATGGCCAAGCTGCTCAACGTCACCGAGACACAGGTGCGTGCCGCGCCGTCTTCCCTCTCCCCACGTCTTCCTCGTCCCACTCAAATGGAGGTCTACCAAAAGTCTTTCCAGCACACCGTCATGTGGTTTGGGTTGGGTTGTTTGGAGGAAGAGACCAAACTGCGAGGTCATCGGTCTCATTGGATTAGGGAAGGACGGGGAAGGAAGTCGGCCGTGCCCTTTCAAAGGAACCATCCCGGCATTTGCCTGGAGCGATTTTAGGGAAATCACGGAAAACCTAAATCGGGATGGCCGGACGTGGGATTGAACCGTCGTCCTCCCGAATGCGAGTCCAGCACCGTCATGTGACAGACCGTTCAGCGCAAAGATGACCACACCTCGTCTGCACTACATGGCATGAGCACAGTGTTATAAATGCCTCTTCCTGGGACTACTTTCCTGACTTACCTGTAACACAATGACAGTGACACTGAAAAGGTTCTCAGCGACCAGTATTTCAGCGCACGTCATACTTTCGTGATGCGGACGTTATGGTGTTGTGCTGGTTTACCGACGTATTGGACGCCACATGCTAGCAGATGGAGCGAACAGTCGTCCCGTCTTAGTTTGTTGTTACGTACGTGATAATATATAAGTCATCTTGGAATGTAGAGTCTCCTCACAGCTTACCTAGTTCGTGTAAGAACATGAGCCGCAAAAGTCGTTGTAGGAGTGGAAACTGAACTTACAGACGGAGATCATTAAAGCTGATTCTCATCGATAAGAAGAACATTGCTACGACAGTGATTGTTGAGCATAAGTTTTGTCTAGACAACACAGTGTGAATCAAAACAATGCACAAAATGGAAATTGCTTTTGCTAGAACTGCTACTTCCGCACGTCTTTTATGACAAATGAATGTGAGAAAGGGGCTACGGTGATGCAAGTATCACTAAAGAGAGCCACTGAACCACCTCTCTCTCTCTCTCTCTCTCTCTCTCTTTCTCTCTCTCTCTCCCTCTTTCTCTTCTCCCCCTCTCTTTCTCTCTCTCTCTCTCACACACACACATACACACACTACAGCTACATATATACTCCGCAAGCCATCGTTTGGTGGGTGGCGGAGAGTAATCTGTACCAGTACTAATGACTTGTTCTTTCCTGCGCCTGCTATACGGCTCCGTATGAGCCCTAATTTCTCGAGCTTCGTGGTCCTTACGCGAATTTCATGTTCCCGGCGATAGAATCGTTCTTCAGTCAGCTTCAAATGCCGGTTCTGTAAAATTTCTCAGTAGTGTTCCGCGAAAAGTAAGTCACCTTTCCTCCAGGGATTACGACTTGAATTCACAAAGCATCCTCCGTAATACTTACGTGTTGTTCGAACCTACCGTTAACAATTCTAGCAGCCCGTCTCCGAATCTTTTCGATGCCTTCCTTTAATGCGAAATAGTGCTGCTCCCAAACAACCGAGCAGTAGTCAAGAACAGTACGCACCATCGTCCTACATGCGGTCTCCTTTACAGATGAACCAGAGTTTCACCGTATTCTCCCAATAAACTGAATCTGACCATTCCCCTTCCTTATGAATCCTCGACAACCGGTGTGGCAGAGCGGTTCTAGGCGCTTCAGTCCGGAGCCGCGCGACCGCTACGGTCGCAGGTTCGAATCCTGTCTCGGGCATGGATGTATGTGATGTCCTTAGGTTAGTTAGGTTTAAGTAGTTCTAAGTTCTAGGGGACTGATGACCTCAAAAGTTGAGTCCCATAGTGCTCAGAGCCATTTCAACCATTTTTATGAATCCTCACATACTCATTCCACTGCATATCGCTTTACAACGTTACGCCAAAATATTTAAACGACGTCCCTGTATCAAGCTTCGTGTTACTAATGCTATATTCGATCATTATGGTTTTGTTCTCATCTGCATTAACATACATTTTTCTAGGTTTACAGATAGATGCTATTCATCACATCAAATAGAAATTTTGTCTAAGACATCTTGTATGATCCTACGGTCACTCAACAAAGACAGCTTGCCGTATACCACAGCATCATCAGCAAACAACCGCAGATTGCTGCCCAACCGAGTCCGCCAGATGATTTATGTATATTGAAAATAATAGCGGTCCTATCATATTTTTTAGGGGTACTCCTGATACCCTTCTCTCCGATGAACACTCGCCTTGGAGGATAACGTACTGAGTGCTGTTAAGATGTCTTCGAGCCACTCACATATCTGTGAACCTGTCCCATACGCTCGTGACTTTGTTTACAGTCTACAGTGGAGCAACGTGGTAAATGCTTTTGGAATTTTGGAAATGTGGAATCTGCCTGTCGTATTTTATCCGTAGTCCGTAGTGTATCATGTGAGAAAAGGGCGACCTGAGTTTCGCATTAGCGGTGATTTCTAAAACGGCGCTGATTCGTGGACAAAAGGTTTTCCGCCTCAAAGACGCCACCCCTAGCGTTTATACCGTAGTACGAGGTCCACTGTTTTCAGGATTTGGCGCATTTATTTTACTGTAACTTTGTGGCCGGATGCCCAGCCTGCCGCAAAATTCGTCAAGTAATCTAAGGTAGGGGAATCGTGCAGGCCCTCTGTCAGTCAGTCGCGTAAACTCTTTTTTTATTTATTCTGTACTACGTTATTGGACTTTAACTGATTGTTTATCGTAATGTCTGATGCGGAGATTAGCGACTGGCCTAGAATTGGTCTAAACTATCGTGGAATGCAGCGTAACAAACACACACACACACACACACACACACACACACACACACACTGGCCTGTGTAGCAGACCGACTTACTAACGTTACTCTGCCGCACGGATCCCATCGGGATCCTATCGTGATCTCAGTCAGCTCCCAGTCCCTTAAGCCAGCACACTGCGCGGTAACTATATCAATTCTGTACGTTAATTCTTACAAAGAAGAAAACCGCAACCAGCCACTATTAATACTGCTATTTAATTAGGTAAATTGCGCCATTAACGGTTTCGAACTGCAAGTTCATCGTCAGACGTCTGTTCATATGATTTTCAAGATACACTTTACATTATCGTCCGTTTTCGATTTTTATTCTTTCTCTGTGGCGAAGTATTTTTGGTGTGTTGTTGTCGTCGAAAATTCCTTCCGCGCGATTCGACGGAAACACACCAAAAATACTTCGCCACAGTGGAAGAATAAAAATCGAAAACGGACGATAATGTAAAGTGTATCTTGAAAATCATGTGAACAGCCGTCTGATGATGAACTTGCCAGTTCGAAACCTAAATAAATAGCTGTATTAATAGTCACTGGTTGCTGTTTTCTTCTTTGTAAGAATTAACCTACATTAATTGCACACAACCACGGTCTCAGCATGTCAGTTTTAGACAAAATAGCATATATCAGTGCTGTTTCTATCCAGCAAGATATTGGAGAAAGTACAGTTTAGGTAAATCGATTCATCAAACCATTCTAAGCTGGTGATTCATCATATGTCAGTTGCGCTGTGCAGACAAACTTGGTCCGTAACGTTGCCTTAGGCTCCGAGTGACTACTTCTTTTTATCATATTATTCGTGACGCGGAATATACCTGTGATAGTTTCTACTCATAGTAGTGCCCGATGAGGGAGTGGTTCTCTTTTGCAAGGACCGAAGCCCAATTTGATGTGAACACACGTTTCCCTGAAAGCCGGGATTAAGGTGTCAGCAGATTTATGCCGAGAACTCGGCGGCAAGTACCAGGTGCGACGCTCTCGGACAGATAAAGTAGGCAGCCAATACCAGGCAGTGCTTTACGACTGCATCCGGAGCGATTAGCGCCGCTCTGGGCGTGGAAGTGGAGTGCGCCGTCTAACGTTGTTTTGCTGCTCGCCTCCACTGAAATTGCGTCTTCGCAACAGTTTAGCTGCAGCCTTGTTTCGCGAGGCGTAATGGGCTTTGCTGGTCGCGGACGTGAATTATTTCTCGGCCTTTCCCTGGCCACAAATCACAACGGGGAAATCGCTGATGTCCGAACACTGGGCGTAGCAGTTGGCGCAGTGAAAGTCGGAGGCACGTCGCTAATTCCCGTTAGAGCAGCTCTTCTTGTTTCAGCGCGGCGTTTCGCACGCGCAGCTCGCTTCCTCCTCGGCGAGGAACGGTCAGTGGAAGAGCGTCCGACAAGATGCCAGCTGCCGCCTACGTTACTCACGTCTGAATGGCTAATTACGGCTCCGCATAAGCAGGACGGAGAACTTACTAACGACGCACATCTCACCATGTGGGATTCAGCTTTCTCCAAAGAGGACGTTGAGGTTTCACCAGAGGGCTTAGCTGGTTCGGAAGGAGACTAACAGTTGACACGATAAATTTTGTTTTCTTGAGGAATGATTAGATAATAATCGAGATGTGGTCGATCCGAAGATTTGTTTGAACACAACAGCGCTTTAATGGGTATGTTTAGAGTTCTTTGGGGACCTAGAGTTTGACGTGGACTCCGAAACGTGGTGCAGTCGGCATTTTCACATCAACAAACATTACCTAAGGGGAAGAAGTGATAAATGTCAGATAAAAATCGTAGGATCTACCAGGAAACGAACACGTGACCTTTGGGTTCATTGCCTGCCGCTTTACTACTTTTTTAGCTTCTTTCTTTCCATCTGTTACTCTACCGTTTTTTCGCCAGTGGTTCTGTGCGGTTGTCGCATGACAACTTTGAAACACACTCGATGACAACTTCACTCAGTTTTTTTTTCATTACAGAGGGAAACCAATCCCTCTGAGCAATCGTGCCAGCTGTTCACTGAGCCACACAGGGAGTGATTCCACGAGAGCATGCTGGAAAGTAATGCATCTGAATTTTTATGTGAAAACTCTTAAAGCTTTTTAAACAAAACAGACGTTATTAACATTCTACGTCTTTATAATTCATATCTACATATTTATTTCCTAACATAGTCAAAAATGGTTCAAATGGCTCTGAGGTCATCAGTCCTCTAGAACTTAGAACTACTTAAACCTAACTAACCTAAGGACATCACACACATCCATACCCGAGGCAGGATTCGAACCTGCGACCGTAGCGGTCGCGCGGTTCCAGACTGTAGCGCCTAGAACCGCTCGGCCACCCCGGCCGGCTTAACATAGTCACCCTGGCGACTAAATACATTTCTGCCAAGAGAGATCAGTGTGTTGATACTGTCACTGTAGAATTTTTCACATTGTTGACGGAGCCACAACATCACCGCTTCATTACTATCAAAATGAAGTCCTCTAAGGCGTTCTTTAAGTTTTGGAAACAGATGAAATCTGGTGGGACCTAGTCGCGACCGTACAGAGTTTCATTGATGACAATGGACCAAGGCGTCGGATTGCTGCAGATGTCGTAGCACTTGGGTATGGTCTGGCATTGAGAGAGCGAAGGAGAGAGTGCTCCATATGTGGGCGGACTTCTCGAATTCGAAATTCGATTACAGCACCGTCATAGTTACGTTACACACTACAATTCGGAGCCCTCTAATGGCAAACGGCTTCAAATGTGTGTACACGAAGAAGAAAGATGTAGAATCGTTTGTTTTATTTAGAAAATTTTAACACTTTCTCGGAGGCATTACTTTTCAGCACTTCCTCGTACCTAAATAATTGGAGTGGTTGTACGTAACTGAAAAAGCATAGGTATCTTAGCACCATCCGTCTCAAAGCAATGTAAAAGAAGACTCGACAACAATATGTTTTATAAAACTAAGGCAAGCGTTAGTGACAGAAAGGCATTGCTACAAAGTGGCCGTGCTTGTTTACTGATTCCCACGCTGCTTCTGTCCATGAGTTCATCGTTGATAGGTACTGACTGTGGGGTTTGAAGCCTAACGGTTTTTCAGTCGAGTTACTTCAAGGATAGCCTATATACGGGAGGAACAGCATCTGCTGTACTGAGAATAAGAACTGACAGTTCAGTCAGTGTGTATTCCTGCCTTGCTGAAATGCAGTACGCAGCTACAGATATTTTCAGTCATGTACGGATCGCAGAATCATGTAGCGATGGTGGAGAAACACTGAGAGCTATATTCTTGGCAACGTAAGTCATATACACTGAAGCGCTAAAGAAACTGGTATAGGCATGCGTATTCAAATACAGAGATATGTATACAGGCAGAACACGGCGCTGCGGTCGGCAACGCTTATGTAAGACAACAAGTGTCTGGCGCAGTTGTTAAATCGGTTACTGCTGCCACAGTGGCAGGTTATCAAGATTTAAGTGAGGTTGGACGTCGTGTTATAGTCGACGCACGAGCGATGGGACACAGCATCCCCGGATTAGCGATGATGTGGGGATTTTCCCGTACAATCATTTCACGTGTGTGCTGTGAATATCAGGAATTCAGCAAAACATCAAATCTGTGACATCGCTGTGACTGGAAAAAGATCCTGCAAGAACGAAACCAACGACGACTAAAGAGAATCGCAAATTGCTATAGATTTTAGTGTTGGACCATCAACAAGTGTTAGCGTGCGAACCATTCAACAAAACATCATCGATATGCGCTTTCGGAGTCGAAGGCCCCCTCGTGTACCCTTGATGACTGCACGACACAAAGCTTTATGCCTCGCCTGGGCCCGTCAACACCGACATTGGACTGGAAACATGTTACGTGGTTGGACGAGTCTCGTTTCAAATTGTTTCGAGCGGATGGACATGTACGGGTATGTTGACAGCATCACGAATTCCTGGACCCTGCGTGTCAGCTGTGGACTGTTCAAGCTGGTAGAGGCTCTGTAATGGTTTGGGGCGTGAGCAGTTGGAGTGATATGGGACCCCTGATGTGTCTAGATGCGACTCTGACAGGCGACAGCCGGCCGGTGTGGCCGTGTGGTTCTAGGCGCTTCAGTCTGGAACCGCGTGACCGCTACGGTCGCAGGTTCGAATCCTGCCTCGGGTATGGATGTGTGTGATGTCCTTAGGTTACTTAGGTTTAAGTAGTTCTAAGTTCTAGGGGACTGATGACCTCAGAAGTTAAGTCCCATAGTGCTCAGAGTCATTTGAACCATTTTTTGACAGGGGACACGTACGTAAGCGTCCTGTCTGATCACCTGCATCCAATCATGTCCATTGTGCATCCCGACGGACTTGGGCAATTCCAGCAGGACAACGCAACACCTCACATGTCCATAATTGCTATAGAGTGGCTCCAGGAACACTCTTCTGAGTTTAAACACTTCCGCTGGCCACCAACTCCCCAGACGTGAACATTATTGGGCGTATCTGGGATGCCTTGCAACGTGCTGTGCAGAAGAGATCTCCACCCTTTCGTACTCATACGGATTGATGGACAGCCCTGCAGGATTCTTGGTGTCAGTTCCCTCTAGCACTACTTCAGACATTAGTCGCGTCCATGCCACGTCGTGTTGCGGCACTTTCGCATTCTCGCTGGGGCCGTATACGATATTAGGCACGTGTATCAGTTTCTTTGGCTTTTCAGTGTATTTGTGACACATTTTAGGAACCTTGAATGTCTCACCCATCCAAACTAAAGGGCATACAAAAAGCAAAATAGAAGTGCGTGTCAGGTAATCGTAAAATTCAACATAGCGCTTACGCAAACAAACATTCAATATTCTGTAAGTTAGTTTTGTCCTTTACAGCCTATCGGTATTTTCTTCCAGTGAAGCAAATAGTCGCTGATAAAAATAGTCGCTGATAACAGCACGACGATAATTTTATCGTACTTATAATATTACTATATTAAACAAGGTCATTGCGAGAGTTTTATAAGGCTTCGGAGTATTCCAAAGTCCATCAAACATTCCTGACTATTTCGAGCCATATTTTTTGTAAACTTCAGGCCCGTCTGCAGACACGTTACCACTCAGTCATCCGTACGGTTCGCAAAAGAAGGGTCTCATGATACGAAATACATAATTTTGGTGCCAAACTGTCCCAATCGAGAGGCTAAAACACTCTCGTTGCGAACGGACGTTACGTGCAGTAAAGAAAAATGTATATCATCGAATACTTTTATTTTGCCTTATCTGACACACTTTTATCGTCATCTGCTGGTCATAGGATTTCTCAGAGACAAAAGTTTGACATAATACGGTTGCTTTCCTGTCTCAGACATTGTCATTGTTATATAATTTCGAAGACTTTCCCGGCAATTTGTGGTCATCTCGTAGAATCGAGTGTACTGCCTGTGGTCCGCGTCTTCCCAATACGATATTTCGACGTCGTAACTCGGCGTCTTCATCAGGGCGCGGACCGAAGAGGGAGCGCCTAGAGATTGATACCACCGCCAGAAATGGCCACAACGGGCGCGGATGGCATAGGGAGCACCACACACCGCTTGGGCATAAATATGGGACGAGGTCAGCTCGTCAACCAGTTTCAGGGAACACCTGATGAAAACGCCGAGTTACGACGTCGAAATATCGTGTTGGGAAGACGAGGACCACCGGCAGTACACCCGACTCTACGAGATGACATTGTCATTGTTATTCTGCGGGCAAAGTGCAAGACATAATTTTATTTCTCTTATGGTAAGGCTGTGTGTCACAATTCCACTGACTGTATGTTTTGATGGACGTACACTATATCATCTATGGTCCATATCACTTCCTTTTTCTTACACATTCCCCTTGATAGAATTTGGAATCAGTAGTCCTGCAGTTTATTCGCACGAAGGTGAGAAGGAAGGTTTGAGCCTGCTGTTCTGCCACCATCAAGGTAATTAGATGTGAATCACGAATGCAGTTGGTTAAGATGGGGAAGGGATCGCATGGGGCTTACTGAAGGAACTACACTGTCATTCAGCTGAAGTATTTCAGGAAAACATCGCAGAATACAAGCAAGAATTCTCAGGCGATGACTTGAACCACTCCTGCTTTGAATGCGGACTCCACGTACACATCTGCAGGGTGATTCCATGATGATGATGATGATGATGATGAAGATGAAGATGAAGATGAAGATGATGATGATGATGATGATGATGATGATGATGATACAAACTTTAAGGGGTGATGGAGGAGGGTAACTGTGTCAGTTTGAAGTGAGGGACCCTGTTCCGGAAACGACCGAGTCGAAAGTTAGAAGGGAAAATCGTTCTGATACCTCTAACAGTGGACCTCTTCTGCTGCAGGCTCTTTTCTTTCCATATTTTGGGAGGGGTAGTCTGGACCACGACAAGAAAAAATTGGCTAGTAAACATGGGCTCTAAAATGCATACCTCAAGGCGTATGGAAGAGATTTTTTTTTCACAGTAGGAAAGATGAACAAGTGCTCACAACTTTTAAGTTATGCACTTTAGAGATTACTGGGCATTTTTTTCTTATTTTGGTCCATAGTACCCCTTCTCAAAATGTAGAAACCAAGCGGTTGCGGTTGAATAGGTCCACTGTGAGGTATCAGAACGATTCTCTATTATTATTTTCGACTCGGTCGTTTCCGGACCACGGTCCCTTACCTCAGTTGATAGATCTACCCGTCTACAACATCCCTGAAAGTTTCTGTGATCATCACGGAATTAACCTATGCACACAGCAAGCCACTAACCACCTTCTCACCACCACTCGCTGTGTTCTACTCGTATTTTCAGACACATCACTGTCACAGCTGGTGTTAGTTAATTGTGGCGCGGATTATGCCCACCGTTTCATGCCTGGCTTTGCGTGTGTACCACAACCAATTCTTATTATGTCTCTATGGGCACATTTCAGTGTTGTCACAACTCTGTAGACGACTGTTGTTAACGCCTGCAGCCGTTTGCGCTTCTCGGTTGAAAGGTGGCAACAGCGCAGCCAACTGTCAGAGCCCTGGTTTCGGCGAGCAAAGAATCAGGGGCGATCAAAAAGTTTCAGTCAGAAGGCCGTACATTCCATATTCGGTACGGCAATCAGGCACATTCGCCGTGAGCGTTGTGGCAGTCATCCCACCGACGCACCAGGTCGAAGATACCCGTTTGGTAAAACACCGGCTGGTCCCGGAGGAGGTTCGAGTCCTTCCTCGGGCATGGGTGTGTGTGTTTGTCCTTAGGATAATTTAGGTTAAGTAGTGTGTAAGCTTAGGGACTGATGACCTTAGCAGTAAAGTCCCATAAGATTTCACACACGTTTGAACATATTTTTGGTAAAACACCTTGTCCTGCTGAGTAAGGAAGTCCGTAATTGCCTGATGCACATCCTCGTGCGACAGGAATCGTCGACGCTTCAGGGGCTTTGTTAAGGGACCAAAGGAGTGATAGTCTCGTGGGGAGACATCAGGACTGTAGGGCGGCTGCTCGAGTGTCTCCCACTTGAACTGGCGTAACTTCTACATTACGATAATGAGATTTTCACTCTGCAGCGGAGTGTGCGCTGATACGAAACTTCCTGGCAGATTAAAACTGTGTGCCGGATCGAGACTCGAACTCGGGACCTCTGCCTTTCGTGGGCAAGTGCTCAAACAACTGAGCTACCCAAGCACGACTCACGCCCCGTCCCCAAAGCTTTACTTCTGCCAGTATCACTCGTCTCCTACCTTCCAACCTGAGTCGTGCTTGGGTAGCTCAGTTGGTAGAGCACTTGCCTGCGAAAGGCAAAGGTCCCGAGTTAGGGTCTCGGTCCGGCACACAGTTTTAATCTGCCAGGAAGTTTCTACATCGCGATATTTGCGATATAGGGATGTGTGTTATCATGAAGCAGCAGCATCCAGAACTTTACGAGCCACTTCACAGCGGTGGTTTCCGACAGAAATGCTGCTCCATACCCATTGTTCATTCTCCGATGGATGTCTACCGGTGTTCGTCCTTCGGCGGCCAAGAAGAGAATAACAACACGTGGGTCCTATCTGTTACTGCACGCACTTCTGAAAGACATGCATGCCACACTGATCCGTTGCCTATATGTCGGTGCTTACATACCCGCATCGGAGTCGCGCCAAGTTGCATATATCCTGCAGCAACGCCCTCGAAAGGAAACTTTTTGGCCGCCCCTTACATTAACCTACGAGTTCCTAGATAATCTTCATGCTTTCGTTTGTAAGGAGCCTTTCCATTGCAATACGCATTTTAGATATAAAGATTGTAAGCCTAAGTCTGGATGATTGACTGATCTGGCCTTGTAACATTAACCAAAACGGCCTTGCTGTGCTGGTACTGCGAACGGCTGAAAGCAAGGGGAAACTACAGCCGTAATTTTTCCCGAGGACATGCAGCTTTACTGTATGGTTAAATGATGATGGCGTCCTCTTGGGTAAAATATTCCGGAGGTAAAATAGTGCCCCATTCGGATCTCCGGGCGGGGACTACTCAAGAGGACGTCGTTATCAGGAGAAAGAAAACTGGCATTCTACGGATCGGAGCTTGGAATGTCAGATCCCTTAATCGGGCAGGTAGGTTAGAAAATTTAAAAAGGGAAATGGATAGGTTAAAGTTAGATATAGTGGGAATTAGTGAAGTTCGGTGGCAGGAGGAAGAAGACTTTTGGTCAGGTGATTACAGGGTTACAAATACAAAATCAAATAGGGGTAATGCAGGAGTAGGTTTAATAATGAATAAAAAAAATAGGAGTGCGGGTTAGCTACTACAAACAGCATAGTGAACGCATTATTGTGGCCAAGATAGACACAAAGCCCATGCCTACTACAGTAGTACAAGTTTATATGCCAACTAGCTCTGCAGATGATGAAGAAATTGATGAAATGTATGACGAGATAAATGAAATTATTCAGGTAGTGAAGGGAGACGAAAGTCATGGGTGACTGGAATACGTCAGTAAGAAAAGGGAGAGAAGGAAACATAGTAGGTGAATATGGATTGGGGGGAAGAAATGAAAGAGGAAGCCCCCTTGTAGAATTTTGCACAGAGCATTACTTAATCATAGCTAACACTTGGTTCAAGAATCATAAAAGGAGGTTGTATACCTAGAAGAATCCTGGAGATACTAAAAGGTATCAGATAGATTATATAATGGTAAGACCGAGATTTAGGAACCAGGTTTTAAATTGTAAGACATTTCCAGGGGCAGATGTGGATTCTGACCACAATCTATTGGTTATGAACTGCAGATTAAAACTGAAGAAACTGCAAAAAGGTGGGAATTCAAGGAGATGGGACCTGGATAAACTAAAAGAACCAGAGGTTGTACAGAGTTTCAGGGAGAGCATAGGGGAACAATTGACAGGAATGGGGGAAAGAAATACAGTAGAAGAAGAATGGGTAGCTCTGAGGGATGAAGTAGTGAAGGCAGCAGAGGATCAAGTAGATAAAAAGACGAGGGCTAATAGAAATCCCTGGGTAACAGAAGAAGTATTGAATTTAATTGATGGAAGGAGAAAATATAAAAATGCAGTAAATGAAGCAGGCAAAAAGGAATACAAACGTCTCAAAAATGAGATCGACAGGAAGTGCAAAATGGCTAAGCAGGGATGGCTAGAGGACAAATGTGAGAATGTAGAGGCTTGTCTCACTAGGGGTAAGATAGATACTGCCTACAGGAAAATTAAAGAGACCTTTGGAGAGAAGAGAACCACTTGTATGAATATCAAGAGCTCAGATGGCAACCCAGTTCTAAGCAAAGAAGGGAAGGTAGAAAGGTGGAAGGAGTATATAGAGGGTTTATACAAGGGCGATGTACTTGAGGACAATATTATGGAAATGGAAGAGGATGTAGATGAAGATGAAATGGGAGATAAGGTACTGCGTGAAGAGTTTGACAGAGCACTGAAAGACCTGAGTCGAAACAAGGCCCCGGGAGTAGACAACATTCCATTAGAACTACTGATGGCCTTGGGAGAGCCAGTCATGACAAAACTCTACCATCTGGTGAGCAAGATGTATGAGACAGGCGAAATACCCACAGACTTCAAGAAGAATATAATAATTCCAATCCCAAAGAAAGCAGGTGTTGACAGATGTGAAAATTACCGAACTATCAGTTTAATAAGTCACAGCTGCAAAATACTAACGCGAATTCTTTACAGACGAATGGAAAAACTGGTAGAAGCGGACCTCGGGGAAGATCAGTTTGGATTCCGTAGAAATGTTGGAACACGTGAGGCGATACTGACCTTACGACTTATCTTAGAAGAAAGATTAAGAAAAGGCAAACCTACGTTTCTAGCATTTGTAGACTTAGAGAAAGCGTTTGACAACGTTAACTGGAATACTCTCTTTCAAATTCTGAAGGTGGCAGGGGTAAAATACAAGGAGCGAAAGGCTATTTACAATTTGTACAGAAACCAGATGGCAGTTATAAGAGTCGAGGGGCATGAAAGGGAAGCAGTGGTTGGGAAAGGAGTGAGACAGGGTTGTAGCCTCTCCCCGATGTTATTCGATCTGTATATTGAGCAAGCAGTAAAGGAAACAAAAGTAAAATTCGGAGTAGGTATTAAAATTCATGGAGAAGAAGTAAAAACTTTGAGGTTTGCCGATGACATTGTAATTCTGTCAGAGACAGCAAAGGACTTGGAAGAGCAGTTGAACGGAATGGACAGTGTCTTGAAAGGAGGATATAAGATGAACATCAACAAAAGCAAAACGAGGATAATGGAATGTAGTCAAATTAAATCGGGTGATGCTGAGGGGATTAGATTAGGAAATGAGACACTTAAAGTAGTAAAGGAGTTTTGCTATTTAGGGAGTAAAATAACTGATGATGGTCGAAGTAGAGTGGATATAAAATGTAGACTGGCAATGGCAAGGAAATCATTTCTGAAGAAGAGAAATTTGTTAACATCTAGTATAGATTTAAGTGTCAGGAAGTCGTTTCTGAAAGTATTTGTATGGAGTGTAGCCATGTATGGAAGTGAAACATGGACGATAACCAGTTTGGACAAGAGGAGAATAGAAGCTTTCGAAATGTGGTGCTACAGAAGAATGCTGAAGATTAGATGGGTAGATCACATAACTAATGAGGAGGTGCTGAATAGGATTGGGGAGAAGAGGAGGTTGTGGCACAACTTGACTAGAAGATCACAAATTTAGCATTGGAGGGCAGCGTGGAGGGTAAAAATCGTAGAGGGAGACCAAGAGATGAGTACACTAAGCAGATTCAGAAGGATGTAGGTTGCAGTAGGTACTGGGAAATGAAGAAGCTTGCACAGGATAGAGTAGCATGGAGAGCTGCATCAAACCAGTCTCAGGACTGAAGACCACAACAACAACAAGCCTAAGAAGAAATGCTGTGCATGCGACAAGTTGAGGCGGTGTGACGGCGGGGCGGCAGGCGCGCGCGGCCATTGATGGCTCGTGGCGACAGCTGCTGGACACGCCGCCGCCCGCTGCAGGTCCCCAAACACCGCGGCGCTGACGGCTCCGTAATTATAAGCGCCGAAACGCGCGGACCACACGACGCGGCGCGCGCTCCTGACGACGGCCGACGGAACGCTCTCGGTGGGTGGCTGTGGCGCGTCCGCTTCTAAGCGCTGGCAGGCTCTCCCTCAATGTCACTGCTCCGCATCCCACGCCTCTATTTGCGGCTCTCTTCGCTACTGCTTGTATTCGTTGCACACAGCGCCTTTGTCAAAGCGACGATGCTGAAATAGTTTATTTTTCTTCCCTTTGTTTGTTGTGGATTCGAAATGCAAGACGCCCGGAGTCACCGACATTATTAAGTATCTTACTGAAGGGAGAGGGACGTGTCTGTGTGTAGGTCTACAGCGTCAAGAAAATGGAGCGACCACTGACTGATGAAGTCCATTACTAACAGGGTTATCTCTTAAACGTAATGATTCAGCACCACCAAACTCTGATGATCTCGTCTGGTTCGACAGCAACCTAACCATGTTTCGAAAGACAGTATTGGTCCAAAACGAAGCTGTCCTAAAGCGACTATAACACTGATGAACTCAAAATTGGTTTAGCCATCAAAATACTTTTTAAGCACGTCGCTGCCGGATATCCTTTATTTGAAGAGTGGAAGGCGCCCAGACAAGGAGCTGTTTGTAATGTGATTGGGGAGCTCTTTGGCTTCTTCACATATCCTCACTTCTGTCAGAGGTAAAACTCATTTTAGAATGCTGCAGCACAAGAGGACCTTGCTTCTCACAATCCACTCACCCGCCTCCAAATATGGCTCTGAGCACTATGGGACTTAACATCTGAGGTCATCAGTCCCCTAGAACTTAGAGCTACTTAAACCTAGCTAACCTAAGGACATCACACACATCCATGCTCGAGGCAGCATTCGAACCTGCGACCGTAGCAGTCGCGCGGTTCCGGACTGAAGCGCCTAGAACCGCTCGGCCACCTCGGTGGGCCCCCCGCCTCCCCCACCCCCCTCACACACACGTATCCTTTCCACCATGGACAGCAGAAAAGTATGAGAGTCACGAACCTGTTACGAATGCGTAACGTTAGCGGCCACTGTCAGTTCATTAGACCACATACTTTCTTTAGAAGTACATAGGATGTATAAAACAGAAACCGGCGTTTGAAAGAACCGAGTGCAACTGGCAGCTACGAAAGAACTGCCGTGTGTCACCAAGTTCAGGAAGTGCTGAGTCGTTCTTTTGTGCCAGTCAGCTGCTAGGATAACAAACAGCCTCCAGTACAAAAACGTCACTATTGGTCTCTTGACCTACGACAATCTAGTGACGTCTCAGAACAGTGAAGTCTGTTGTAACATGACAATCGAAATACGACAGTGTGTAGAGTGTTTCAAAATTCCTATCACATGCTGCTAGGGGTTGTACAGGGGCTTAGTAAATAAAGTTGTTCAAAAATGGTTCAAATGGCTCTGAGCACTATGGGACTTAACTTCTGAGGTCATCAGTCACCTAGAACTTAGAACTTCTTAAACCTAACTAACCTATGACATCACACACATCCATCACCGAGGCAGGATTTGAACCTGCGACCGTAGCGGTCGCGTGGTTCCAGACTGTAGCGCCTAGCACCGCTCGGCCATTCCGACCGGCAGTAAAGTGGTAATAAGGAACCTTTTGTCTAGAAACGTACCTTCTGAAAGTAAAATAAATTTGAAAATCTGATCTCTATCGAATCCCTCGCTTCAGGCTACGCACACAAACTGAAGGGAGGATGCCGTCATCAGTCCCTATTTAACTATGACATCACATACCATTGTCGTCAGACTTCAAAACCGTTGCGAGAAACTTGCACGTTGCAGGGGGGCGCAGACAGCAGTGCGCAGAAAGTAACGCCTTTTCTCAGTTCGCATGATTTTAGAGTGGTAGCAGCCGCGCCAAACAGTTTTTGCTGTATTTGGTGGAGTGCTTTGACTTCGTCCCTCGGAAGTACACAGTCAATAGTGGAAGCTTAACGAATTCGTGAGTGTTACGAATTCTGCTGCAATTGCATAGAGATTTGTTTCGGAACATAAATAGTTAGCGAACTGTGGACAGCGGAATCAACATTGGGTTCGTCAGCTTTATGATTCGTGGTCTCTCCTGTGAAATATTACAGAATGAACTACTGAGTGTGAAAAGTAACTTTTACAATGCCAGGCTGTGCTGGGGCTGTTTTCCCTACAACCAGGACGCAAAGGAAACTGACATAATGCATAACAGTTTCTCGCGTAATGAAACATTACAAAAACTATAGCTGTCCAATTGTCGCAGGAAACACAGTGTAAATGTTGCACATGCAGGAATATGCTCTCGCCAATTCGCAGAAGCAGATTACATGAGGTATTTACAGCCTGAATTGCTCAGTTTGCCCCGAAAAAGAGTGCTCAATCCAGACGCAGTTCCGTCGTGCAATTTACTGTACAATACTCCGATTGTCAATGTGTCACTTGCAACAGAAGACGGAAGCAAAGGGTGTAAGAAACGAGAACTACATAAATGATCTCTCGAGACTCCGGAAAATCTGTCACCAAATAAGAAACATCTTAATAAGGGCACATTTACAGATGACAATCTTTCTTCTGGCTCAGATAAAGGTAGTTTGAAGATTGCTATAGCAGCGTTAGAAAGAAGGTTGGTTGGTTGGTTGTTTGGGGAAGGAGACCAGACAGCGTGGTCATCGGTCTCTTCGGTGTAGGGAAGGATGGGGAAGGAAGTCGGCCGTGCCCTTTCAGAGGAACCTTCCCGGCATTTGCCTGTAGAAAGAAGGAATGTTGCTCTTACAAATAAGTGTGTGCAACCCGAGCGCGTAATAAAGATCTTCGGAATCGGCTGTCAAGAGCACAGCGACTTCTGCGCGAGTAAGAAATTAATAAGGAGGTTCTTGTGTCTAATAAAATTACTCGTGTGTTGGGGAAAATATTTACATTTAATCAAATAAAAAGTTTATTAAACGATTCAAAAAGGGTTCGATGAGGACATTTGTAAAGCGATTACTCTGCGTGCTATATCGCGGATATGTTATAATTTTCTAAGAAGAAGATCGTGTATCTTCTATCGGCAGTGTCAACGTTGAGGGCCTGGATAATCTGCTCTTTTAGTTGCAGTACTGGCATTTCGTAAAATGTTTTAACTACGATGAAAATCCAGGCTAAAACAGGTACCGACAGGGAACATGTTTGCGTTTTGTGCTTTGATGAAATCAACATTTAGAACAGGATTCGTTATGATCAACAAGAGGACACTGTGTTAGGACCTCACAGTAATGTTTTAGTTGTTACGGTGCGTGAGTTTAAGTTGTGGCTTGTGTAGCAGACATGGGAACAAAAAACATTTCCGTTTGGAACGAGCTTGGCGTGACGCACAAAACCGGTATTTCCCTCATCCTAGCGATACACGGAAACGTGTGTGGGTGTTCGCTAGTGTCCCACGCTTGCTGAAGCTGTTACGGAATCATTTGCTGGATGAAGGCATTATTGTAGAAAATCAGGCAGTGACGAAATCCGTGTTCGAGAGACTCTTGGCTTTAGACAGAAGCGAGATGAAAATGTGCCCAACGTTAACTCACCAACACATCACTGTTGGGCAGAGACCGACAGAGTGCATTTAACAGCCGAACTGCTGTCTTACACAACTTCTCGGGCCGTTCAGAATTTAATGCCAGAATAAGGACGCTGGTGACTTCATACAGCTAGTCGATGATATTTTAGATGTCCTCGATTCGAGAACCTTCGAAAGTAAGAAACCTCTGGCATGTGGATTCAAACATCTGTTACCTTTTCAGAGAGGATTCACAAAATGTATTCGGTCACTTTTAGGCCTATTTACTGACTTGAGAGAATACAGTGTCAGATACCTACTTACTGCCAGGCTGAATCAGGACTCCCTGGAAAAGTTCTATTCTCTTGTGAAGGGCCTGGGACATTTTTATGACTTAAGAGAATACAACTGCAAATATATACTTACTGCCAGGCTGAATGAGGACTGTCTGGAAAACTTTTCTCTTGCCTGGGACATTTTTATAACCATCCAACTCCAGTAGATGTAAAAAACAGAATAAGGCTATTATTGTCGCGTGCCAATGCTTTCCATATTCCTCTATCTAATGCTTCTTTTGTTGAACCTGATGAAGAAGAAACATTGGTGATCGCAGCAGTGTTCAGCAGCATTCTTCCCGATCTGTCTGAAACACTGTCAGTGGTTGAAGGACAGAAATAAATTGAGGGTACACAAGTGACTGCAGAAAATTATGAAAGTTCCTCAGTATCCGTGGAGGGATTTCGGTACCTTTCCGGATATGTAGCTCATCGGTGCCGGCAGTACGACAGAACATTAGCCACACCTACTAAAGAGCTAGTATCAATCCCAGGAGAAAAAATCTGTCAGCTGGTTGTGCATGATCTTTAGGGGAAGTTTACTTGTGCCTTCAGAAACACAGCTTGGCACACTATGCCAATTCGAGGTGACTTTAGCTCAGCTTCATGGCAGTGACAATTCGTCTAGAGCAAGGGGCATCATTAGCAAGTTGCGTGCGAAACTTGGTGAGCGATTCTCCAATATACACAGAGAGATAATTAGAATTTACGCTAGAAGTCGCACGTTTATTCGTTTGCGCTGGCTTTCATTAAAAGACAGAGTAAGAATAATTGACGGGGCTCATCGGTTGAAAGGGAGAAAATGGCATATGTCAACACAATAATCAGTTCAGTGCGTAGTCTAGCTGTTTTGTAAATAAAAATCGTGTGTATAGATACGTAAATTTTTGACAACCATTTTATATATAAAATGTAAAAAAAAAAATGGCTCTGAGCGCCATGGGACTTAACATCTATGGTCATCAGTCCCCTAGAACTTAGAACTACTTAAACTTAACTAACCTAAGGACATCACACAACACCCAGCCATCACGAGGCAGAGAAAATCCCTAACCCCGCCGGGAATCGAACCCGGGAACCCGGGCGCGGGAAGCGAGAACGCTACCGCACGACCACGAGCTGCGGGCTATAAAATGTAGTTGCGTTTGATATTGTTTTTTAAACATCTCCCGAAATCTTTCAAGGCGTTACAAGACTGATGTTACAGATCTTTTTGCATATTTACAACACTGCTTGGCAGCTTCACTGCACAGGAGAAATGGTAAAAAGACTTGTTTTGTTATTTATATAATCGTAATTTACAGCAATTATGCTCTTACATAAATTTATTTCGGTGCGATAAAATTAATAGTGTCTCACTTATATGAGTCAACGTTTCGTATTTCAAGTGTGTGTCGTGTGCTTCTGATATGATATGTCACCGATGTGCAAGGCCTTAAGTTGCGATAAAGTGTAAGTCATCCGTTTTAACTTTAACATTTTAGTAACAGAATAGCAGTTTAGACATCTAAATTCTGGTATAAACAAAATATTTCGCCAAAAACTTTGACGTAAACGAGCATGCCGTGCCATCTGCTTGTGAGCGCCTGCTTCCACGCTGACGTCACGTCAGGCAGTGGCAGACAAGCGTTCCTATTGGCCAACCTTATTGTTTACTATCCGTGGCACGTTGGCAGCTAGGAGGCGGACTGTGGTGCTCCACGGGCACACCGCACGCTTAACGTAGAGGAGGACGTCCTTCGTCACGCAGAAGAGAACCCGACGACGAATGCTCCGAACATTGCCCATGCCCTGGACTCCTGTAAGCACACGGGTCAGAGTTCATTGTCACAGCTGTGGGCATATCGAGAAGCGGTATATTTGAATGTGATCCGATCGTAAGACTCACGTTACATTTCGGGACTTAGTTCCCTTACCAAAACTTCATCTGCTAAGCTGCTAAGTCTCCACTAAAGCCCCTAGACCTAGAAACCTGTAATAGAAACATCATCTATATCACAAGGTTCGTCTTACACAGATACCCCAAGAAACGATAACACCCATACGCGATTTCCACAGAGACACTGGGAAGGATAAGAGTTGAACGTCCCGTTAACGAATCATCAGATACGTAGCGCAAAGGCTCGGATAGACAGCTACGATAAAAAAAAACCGACCTTGCCTTCTCAAATGAACTGCCTCGACATTTATTTTACTACATAGGCAAACAGCTTAACGTAGATATGAACCCTGCCCTTTCAGGATGCGAATCCAGTGTGCTAACCACTTCCTTACCTCCTTCATTTACAAGGAGAAATGGGCTCCACTGTACAGAAAACAATATTGTTTCCGCAAGAGGATTTTCTGGATCGTGTATAAGAAACTGAGTTTTATAGTGAACAGAAACAAAATTTTAAGCCGAAACTGCGAACTATTGATATGGTTTGCAAGATACATAATTTGTAATAATATCTCTGTTCATGGTGTAGTGCGCTACAAACGAAGAGCGAAACAGAGGAATGAGGGACTCGTATTAAGGATCTTGTGTGGTGTCCTGGTCCTGGTGTCCCAACTTGTCTAAATGCAGTCTTCGTCAGCTAACGACATATTTTCAGGTTTCTGCCTTGGATACAACATAATTTGTTGAGTCAGTGTGTTTATCCAAACGTTCTTGGCGACGTTATATCATCATCGTCAGTAGATTTCACTTCATTCGACTTCGTAGTAGAAGCCATTGTTCATTTTACCGAAAACATATGTATGTACGTTAAACGTCCGTACGCTACAGTTTCTGAACACAGCGGAAAATTTCCGGTCCTAGTCAAAGGTATAACCGCGCCTATACCAGATAGGGTAATTCTGATATATCGACTTTTGTCTCCATGGACTGCAGAAACAATTGGCCAAGATAGTGTGACTGAAAATAATTCTGACTGAAGTATGCTTAACAGAAGACATGAAATGAAACCTGCTTCTGTGTTAAGCTATATTGTACAATCACTCTATTAAAAACGTGGAACTGATAACTCGTGAATATTCATCCTGAGGCGATTATCTTCATAAAGCTCACTGCTTATAATAGCCTGAAGATAAATATTTGTCAGCTTTGTAGAACTTAGTTCAGTAGAGGAGTAGAACGATTATACAATATAGTTGTAATACTAAACCAAGTTTCATTTCATTTTTTTCTGGTTAAGCTGCAAGGTGTTGACCAGTTTCTTCTGTATTCCGAGGAGACAAAAGTCGATATATTAAAATTAACGCTGTCTGATATAGTCGGTGTTATATTTTCTCAACTAGCACGGGAGAGATATCGGCAGTGGATCTTTACAACGAATCGCTTCCGAGATACCTTGGTTGTTCACTCGCTGGTAGCAATCCAACATTGGTTACATTTGTTTCTGTACGGCTGCACCTGATATGTGTGTCTTAGCTTATAAAGGGACGGAGGACATCTCCCTCGTCAAGTACTTCTTGAATTACGATTTGGCATCTTTATCAACAGAGACGGTCCGAGAGCTCCTTATACTGTACCCGAGGAAGGTCAGCTGTCGCTGTTGTCCGTCAGGACAAAATTTCCAATTCAGTATTGCAGAGAGCTGCGCGCAAAACAAAAAGGAAGACACGGCTTGTCGACAGCTGACCACGGTAGAGATACTCTGCTGCAACCGCTCTGATTGCCACGGTCGACCGCAACGTTTCTTATTACTCCGTTCGCTGTTAACGAATGTAAATTTATGTCTAAAGAAGCTCTTTGCCATGTTTGATGTTTTTCTAACAGCTTCTGTCCGTAAATGGGACATGAGGCGCTGTTAGCTGTCAGACAGTTTTAAGACTTGTTCGTTTGTCGCTTCTCTGCAGGAATTGCTTGCAGCGGATAAACTAAGTTGTTCGTCTGGTTTCTTCAAATGTCGAGCCGAGGTCTTGCGTGCCGCTGGCTAGTAGCGACGTGAATCCGTTATAAACGGTCCCTTGCGGCGATACCCACTCTTGAAACGTGCTGAAACGGGCGAATACAACATGAATACAAAATTCTCTGCGACTTCGGCAACTGAGAGTAATTTCCAGTCAAGTCTGTCGTGTAACAAGAAGATGAATAAGCTATTTCCTGGTTTCATTTAATTTTCTGTAGTTATTTCCAGTTTCCGCTAAGAAGTACACAATGTCTGTCAGAACTTGAGTCGTTACGAACCTCTCAGAAATTCGTAATCGGACTGTCGGAAATCGGAAATTTAGGATGCATCTACCAAACTATCTGATGTACAACTTAGCACCCACGAACACGAAAGGCTCAACGATGGTTACGCAGCTACAGTAGAACGCCCTAGACCTGAGGACACAAGAAACACTGCACACGAACTGTTTGACTTGAAAGTTCAATTTAATTTTTTTTATTTTCCTTGTATTGAAAATAACTTTTATGGTAATTCCAATGAATGAGTGTTGAAAAATCCGGCTTCAGCGTCACAAAAACAGCTTCTTTTTTTTCATTTCGTGTCAACAGAAACTATGTTACATCTACCGAAGGCATTTGGTGTTGGTTGTACATACTATCGATTTCCTATCCTAGGGAGATTCATCTTATGGCGCCTCCATTGGGCACATGAATCAGTCGAGTTCCACCAACTTGAGATGCCTCATAGAAAACAGCGGTATACACTCCATTTCTACGTGTGCCAACTTTATCTGAAAATGGTTTAAATACGAAACCGCTGGAAAACACTCAGCTGTTGTGATCACCACAACGCAAAACGAGCTGACGTGACAGTGCTGAAACTGCACTAAGCAAAGAGAAAAGCTCATTTCAGGCACCGGCGAGCGTCCTACAAAAAGCCGTACGGCCAACAATGCCAGACGCTTACTCACTGTCCTACCCTCGCATATGACAGCAGCGATTGCGAATTCTCAAGAGCCAGAAGTAGGGCAGAGTGGAGAACGGCTTGGTAACGGCTAGCAGGTTCTGGCACTAGTTGTGAAGTGTCATGTAACAGCTGGAGGTGAACTTAGGGGGTCCATGACACACGTTCCATCATTCTCCACAGAATCATGATGATGATGATGATGATGATGATGATGGTGATGATGATGTTTATTTTGTAAGGCGCTCAACTGCGCGGTCATCAGCGCCCGTACAAAGTCCCATTTGCTACACAGTCCAATTTTTTTTCACAGTTCTCTCTAGCCACTGCCACTCCCCAGAATCATGAACGTCATGCACTCTTCTTCGTTTTTCGTGCCCATTTATCTTTCACCATCCGCACTGTGTGGTAGCTGATGCAGTTTCGACACATCCTTAAATATTTGTTTTGGAGGACTTCACCAGTCCTAAGTTTCCAGCAAAATCGTTTCCACATTATCCTACGCCCGTGCCTGTACCACCACGTCCCACCTTCCTCACATCTCCACAAACTCCAAGTCAGTTCCCAGGGTAATTTCAGCTGCCTCCCGCTTCCAGACGATGAAACCATTCGTAAGGTCTACGCATACTATAACCTACCTTACCTTTTGAAGATCCTTTTCCACTCATACCACCATTCGTACCCGCCTCCTACGACCAACAAACCGCCATTTGATCCTTCCCATACCTATCCAACATTCTTTCTGATATCCCTTCCTTTCCAGTCCCATCTGCACTAAATCCCGCACGTAATAATTGTTACCAGAAGCCTGCAGTACCATCATGCTCACAGATTTAAGACTATATACGTTACACCTCATCTATACTAATAAAAAATCTGTAAAGCTGTCGCGTCTGTATCTCTCTTTCAACACACTTCTCCGAAACTACTTAACAAATTTTTATGAGGTTTTCACAGGTAACTTGAACATGGACTGACGCACAGTATAGGTTTTTAGTTAATGAAAATCGTATTACGAAAAAAATAGTGTGATTTAAAGTGTTAATCGGTCTCCTGTGACTGAACACGCTAATCTCAAAACTACTAGACGAAGTTTCATGGAGTTTCCGCAGATAACATCATTATGACTTGAGACACAATATAGGTTTTATTTTATCAAACCCGGATCATGAAGAAGATACAGTGATTTAAAATTTTATCTGTCAGTTTATCTGTTTGAACACGTTAAATCTTCAAAACTGCTAGACGAAATTTCATGGGATTGTAACAGATAACTTGAGCATACCTTGGGGCTCCGACTAGGCTTTATTTCGTAAAAATTGAACACGGAAAAAATATTAATTAAATGTTTTATCAATACTAACAGTACACATGAAAAAGTAATTCCGTCTCTTATGTTTTCAGGATTTACCCGCTGAACCGATTTCGATGAAATTTGGTGTGGAGGTAACTTGAACCCGGAGGAAGAACAAAGCCAACTTTAGAAAGTGTGTAGTACAAAATACTTACTGATTTGAAGAGTATTACTCGGGTTTGGGGAAAAATATTTACTCTTTGAAAAAGCTATTTACGCTTTGACTTTTGATCTTCATCGTATTTGTGATAATGTTTTTGTCGGTTGATGTGTGCTACATGATACCCATTCAAAATAAGGAATGCAGTGCTTATATAATCTTCATTCTTCCATACTTCGACACTATTCGTTGCATAACGTACACGTTGTATAATCAAATGTTTTTTTTATTCCAGTCTTTGATCACAATATCAGTTCTTTTGACGATGACCGGTTTCAGTTCGTGATGACCATCCTCAGATCTTTTCCACACCATGTCCTAAAGTGATAAGCCCATAATGGCATCGTCAAAACATATAAATATGACGCTGCCATTATCGCCTTATCACTTTAGGACGTGGTGTAGAAAAGATCTGAGGATGGTCATCACGGGCTGAAACCGGTCATCGTCAAAAGAAGTGATATTGTGATCAAAGACTGGAATAAAAAGCATTTGACAGTATTGGATCACTGTTCGTATACGCGACTATGTCGCAGCTGGTGAAACGTTGTATAATGTATAGCTACTTCAGTAGCACGATGCCTAGATGAGCACTCCTGCATATGCCGCTCTGTACGCACTGCTCGGCAGAGTCGTTGCCCAAGCCTACGCATCGTGCGTTGGGACAGCTTAGGAAAAGGGAAAGGAGGGCGCTCATCATGAGCTGCGCCTACCCGAATAGGCAGACACTTTCGGACAGCTGATGCTATTGCACGCACAGAGGCTTTCTTACCCACCATCACTCATAACAAAACTACTGGTACCCGAACACCGCTACGGTTAACAGCTAGTCTAAAATAAGAACACAGATTTTACTTCTGTAAACGTATTTTCGTGATATTTTAATTTATTTTAGGAGTGGCTGAGCGACACCACGGCCGCTGCCAGCTTCTCTCCCTCTATTTGGAAGAATTTGAACAGCTGACGAGTAAACAAGTGTACTTTGTTGACAGAAATGGGTAGGCCCTGCGCGGTGTGCGGACATTTGCCACGTCGGACATTTGCCAAGATTATACCTGCTCCAAAGGGTTAGGCCCCTTGCTCCCCCACCCCCACCCGTCCTCCTCCTCCTCCTCCTCCTCGTCATCATCATCGCTTACTGAGCCTTTCCGCTGGTTTACTTAACACAGAACCAGAATGTCTTTGGATTTTCCGCCACATTTCTAGAGCGAGTTTCGTTGTGGAAACTATTAAATGCATCTCGCATTGAAATCCGCACCAGATTTCGAGCGTCAGTAAAACTTCGCCAATTTTGGAAATTTTGCTTTCGTCTAAATTATACTTGCCTTTTTCGGAGCTCCTGCAGCAGCATTCTGTTGTGTTTTGTGTACCATAGAGGATCAGTTCCGTCTCTTATTAATTTATTTGGTAGGAATCTCTCGAGTGCTGTTGATACTATTTCTTTGAACTTAAGCCACATATGGTCTTCACGTACATAGTTTGGAAGGGTTGGACACTGTCTCTTAGTCAGACGTCAATCGAATTTTTAGCTGCTTTTATAAATAGATATATTTCGCGTTTAGTTTTGGTGAATTTCTTTGTTATGGAATTGAGCCTCGCTACGACTTTGTGTTCACTAATCCTTGTATGCGTCGTGATGCTCAGAATTATTTGTGGCTAAGAGGTCAAGTGTGTTTTCGTAACCATTTAGAATTTGAATGGCCTCGTGAACTAATTGTTCAAAATAATTTAAAAAAAAAAGCATTTAGAACAATTACGAAAGTTTTTTCTATCTACAATAGGGTCTGACAATGTATTTTTGTTAACATACGGAATGTAGATTGAAGTCACTGCCAACTATAATTGTATGAGTAGGGTACCTATTTGTGATGAGACTCAAGTTTTCTTTGAACTGTTCAGCAACTGTTTCATCAGAGACCGGGGGTCGGTAAAAGGAGCCAGTTATTAATTTATTCCGGTTGTTGAATATAACCTCTGCCCATACTAAGTCACAGGAACTATCTGCTTCAACGTCGCTTGTGAGCTGTAACACACATTACTTATTTTTCCTTAAGTTGTGCTTCTTGTTTCTGTTGCAGTGCAGATGATTACAATTACGGCTTTTCCCTGCAAAACCTAGGATGCTTTCTCTGTGCCCCTTTAAATACCAGAGCTAAACAATGTGGAACAACAACGTACATTACAAGCATAGCATTCTGTATTACTTCATTTCCTTATTTCTAACATTTTAAAATTGTACGTCGAGTTTAGATGACATGTCAATCATAGATGTTCTTATCTCTATTTACTGAACGTATTTTCAGTCATGTTTTGAACATTGTCTCGCTACACGTTATTAACTAATGTTTCGCCGCAAAGGATATTGCATTTTAGAGAGTAAATTAATATGGAGTATGTTGTTCTTCTTTTCAAACATTCACATACCCATTTCTTCTTACTTATTGTCTTTTGGCCATGCAGTTGTAGTCATTAAAGTAGGCACAAATTCAGTGATCAAAAAGAAATAATTTGTGTACATTCCCATTCTCTTTACATCGTTCCCTTCTTGTTGCTCCCATGGCGATGGACAGTTTCTATCGCAATCAGTAAGCGTGAAAGGAAGCTACCGTACAGACAGAGGGATCTATATTTATACTTAGCAGAACTAATTACACAATGACGTAATCGTCGGTATTGCTTTCATTTCCCAAAAGTTATAAATATTTCGATTTCGGAAAAGAAGCTCTGTATTTGGCCAAGATGTCGAAGAAGAAGGTCCCTTACGTACTGGTTGCATCCAGTAAGATGTGGAAACGGCGGTTTGAAAGCGGACGGAAGTAGTAAGAGGAAGGGCGCCCCTTACCTGAAGGATCGCTACCTGGCGAAGGGGCAAGTGCGGCAAATGTCCGGCGTGGCAAATGTCCGAGTAAACAAGTGTGCTCTGTTGCCAGAAATGTGTAGGCCTCGCCCAGTACGGATCCTGTTTGGACATGCGATTTTGCTCTTTCGGTACTGCTATTGTCTGAGAGCTGGGCGCCGTCTAGCGAAAATATTCCATTCAGAAATGTGAACGTCCTTCCCTTGTAAATAATCGACAGTATCATTTTGGCGGGCCTGCCCCTCGCTATATCGCCTAACTGAGGCGACGAATCCCCCGTGGCTGGAGAGGAAGGGAGGGGGCGGTTCTTCGAGGCCGCTCCCGCCCACTTTGGAGAGCCGTGCGATCTGCAGCGCGGGCGGGCGCCGTGATAAACGCCTTGTGACTCACGGCGGGCGCCGCAATCTGCTCCATCGCGGCTCCGGACCCGCGGCGTCGTTAGCGGCTCGGCGCGGCGCGGCCTATCAATTTACAAGTGCGCATGCGCGGCGCGGCCGTAATGAGCGCGGCAATTGAACGCGGTGATTTGCACATGTTTCGGCGCTCCATTGTCGAGTCGGCGGCCGCGGCCTCTTTTGTGGGCTGGGCAGATAGCGGCCGCATTCTTATGGTAATGTGCCGCCCGCCGCCTGCAGCCGTAGTGGCGCACCGTCCGCTTCCGCCGCGCGGTCTTTGCGCATCTCGAGGGCTCCGCCCCTCTAATTACACAGCGTCTGCCTCCCTCTTCGTCACATCCCCTTGTCCTCTGAGGACAGGCATATTTTTACAAACTAAAAAGTAGTTACCCGAACTTTAGTAACAGCAGGCCCTAATCAAAGAAGTTAACCCCAGAGAATGAACCCGAATTACAGTGCGCTACAGAATTGAAGGATCACCTTCTTGAAATCCCGTAATTCCCACCCGTTGCGACGCTTAAGTTTGAAATTTGCCTCAAATGTGCGTACGATCTTCCTCTGCAATGGCGCAAAAGCGTGGCGCCCCGTGACGTTATCGTCGGGCTCGATGATGCTTCAGACAGTAAGGTGTCGACACATGCGTAAAAAAAAGGGCCACAGCTCAGAAGTTCACGTAACGAGTAAGGTCGGTTAATGATTCATATTGCCACCAAATTTCACCCCAGTTCTGACCAGCGCAATGCGGACGTGTCACACGACGGGAAGGTCGTCACAGCCTCTGTTAGCCACATTTCACCCCTTCTTTTGAGGCCTTTGCGGTGGAAGTTAGAATCACGGCGCACAACGTAGAAGTCACGCGGATTTCTTATAAGTGGTCGAGGAAAATATTCCAGACACACAGCTCCTCACAATCGGCACGAGAGCCGGCCGGAGTGGCCGAGCGGTTCTAGGTGCTAGAGTCTGGAAAGGCTCGACCGCTACGGTCGCAGGTTCGAATCCTGCCTCGGGCAGGATGTCCTTAGGTTAGTTAGGTTTAAGTAGTGCTAAGTTCTAGGGGACTGATGGCCTCAGAAGTTAAGTCCCACAGTCGTCGCCGGCCGCGGTGGCCGTGCGGTTCTAGGCTCTCCAGTCCGGAGCCGCGCTGCTGCTACGGTCGCAGGTTCGAGTCCTGCCTCGGGCATGGGTGTGTGTGATGTCCTTCGGTTGGTTAGGTTTAAGTAGTTGTAAGTTCTAGGGGACTAATGACCACAGCAGTTGAGTACCATAGTGCTCAAAGCCATTTGAACCATTTTCTGAACCCACAGTCGTCAGAGCCATTTGAACCATTTTTGAATCGGCACGAGAAGGTATCTGCGAGTGGCACAAAGTACGTCAATGAATCCACCGCTTTGGCTGGAGCGGTCATTCTCACACATTTCGCGGTCCAAAGCCACAGTTCGCTGTTCAGAGAGCAACAGAAAGACGTCCTTGAAAACATTTGACACCGCTGACACTGTCGGACGTTTCAACCCTTGTCGAAGGACATCATGGAGCTGCATTCCCATTAAATGTCATCTGAATGAGATTTTCACTCTGCAGCGGAGTGTTCGCTGATATTAAACTTCCTGGCAGATTAAAACTGTGTGCCGGACCGAGACTCGAACTCGAGTCTCGGTCCGGCACATAGTTTTAATCTGCCAGGAAGTTTCAAATGTCATCTGACCCGTTTGGAGCGTTGCACGACCGCAATTTCTGCCTTAGAATATAGGTTGGAACCACCAGGGACCGTTCAACACCATTCGGCGAAATCTGAACGTGATCCGAAGCAGAGAATGGCGCTTATGAACTTTCATGTCTCCTATTTTGCGCCCTCTCAAGGCGTGACCACGGGGCCAAAGTGGCAGTGACATATGCGTGAATAAAACGCCACCCGCCTTTGTTGAGCACCGTAAGACAGAAACCGTGGCCAGAGTGCCAGGTTACGCCGCTGCCCTTTCGGCGCTACACTCCTGTTCTGGCGCCCGATAGTAGACCATCTGGAACTGCAGTGTCGGAAGGGGTTACCGGTCTGCAAGCGCCTTGGACTTCGCCATTGGCTCTCTCTGTGCAGGCGCATTTCCAAAATTCTCAATAAAAGTAGGTGGGTGAACCGAGGGTTTCGCCGAACTGGGGATTCCTACAGGACAAAAAAATGTTCAAATGTGTGGAAATCTTATGGGACTTAACTGCTAAGGTCATCAGTCCCTAAGCTTACACAATGCTTGGGCTGATGATGGGGAGAGAGAGAGAGAGAGATGCGACTTTGGTAGGTGCGTGAATGTAAGGGCAAAGTGTCCTGTAGGAGCCGCGAGGGATTAGCCGAGCGCTCTAAGGCGGCTGATCCCGGCGGAGGTTCGAGTCCTCCCTCGGGCATGGGTATGTGTGTTTGTCCTTAGGATAATTTAGGTTAAGTAGTGTGTAAGATTAGGGACTGATGACCTTAGCAGTTAAGTCCCATAAGATTTCACACACATTTGAACATCTGAAAAAAAATTGCCAGAAGATATATCAGAATAGGAAGAATCAACCAAGGAGATCCAGAGACCACACATCTGCCGAAGATTTTGGGAGTTTTTCCTTAGAATTCGTGACAGCCCCTCCAACCTGAAATAATATAAAAGAAATAAAAGGAAAATTAGAAAATTACTACATCCTTTTTTAAGTCAGAAAGAGCCAAAATTGCATGAAGTCCATTGGTCGAAAAGAAACATGTTTGATAGTAAACCGTCGAGGCCCATAACAAAAGTAAGCAAACTATTTGTGTGGGATGCATGAAGTTACCGCTAAAAATCTACTGTCTGTACAGCTAAACAGAATATTACAAAAGCTGTCCATTATCGTGGGAAAACGGCAACCTAGACGTCCAGCAAGGTATGCAGGAGAACTAATGGGAAGTTTGGGAAACAGGAGAGAAATACCGACAGAATTGAAGCTGGGACGGCGACAGTGAATCGTGCCTCGACAGCTAAGTTGATAAGAGCTGAGGTTCCAGGTTCGAGTCCTGGTGCAGGGTACAGTTTAATCCATCAAGAAGCCAGCACACAGTTCGCTGCAGAGTGAAAGATTCATTCTGTTAACTCGGCTGCTATCCCGAAAATCCGGAAGTTACTAGTTTCGCTGAGGAAACGTTAGAGATTCAGTGCCATATATTTTTGAAATGATGTACTGGCGCGATAATAAGGCATCAGGCTATCTGACACGTTTAGCGCTTTAAGACGATATATTATTAAGTGCTCTCTTTTATGCTTATGTAAGAGAATAAACAACGTCTGCAAAAAGTGTTAGGATTATGAGGTTAATTGAGCACGGGAAATCCGTTAATTAGGCGTACTGGCGTGCTCCCCCGCTGGCGGCGTCGTAACTCAGGCACGCTAAGGAGATCTCTCCATTACGAGCAATTATCCATCGGCAGCGCCGGCCGATGAAGGCGGCGATGCAAGAGTCCGCCTGCGATGACATTGGCCCCGGGCAGCGGGGCGGCCCCCTTTGTAGTGCTGCTCTCGCTGGGTAAAGAGAGACGCGTAAAACACTGGCCGCAAGCAGGCAGCTGTAGTGAGGTTTTTGTGCGCATACTCGCCTAAGTAAGCGGCGAGTATAAAGCAGCCAAGGCCGCGCTGACTTTAAGGGAATGTTTTGATGCCGATCGAGCCTGTTCCGCGTCTCCACATGTGCACCACAAGGCAGGCGAAGGATAGTCAAGAGTCATTACTGCTGTCTCCCTTTTCCCTTTTTCTTTTTTAGTGTGTGGCGGGGACACAGGAATCATTGCGTTCGTTCCTTCGTATGGATTTTGATAATTGTTACCTTCTTCAGTTAAAACTTCCGGGCTGAGAGGCCGTGGTCGATGTATAAAATTTCCACCTAACGTTTCGTCTCCATCTGCGGGAAACATCTTCTGAGGTCGTCCGGCTACTGCCTGAGGCTCCAGGTACTCTCGCATTTATAGAGTGCATAGAGGGCACCACCATTCGTCACGTTATGCCGACGGTATGCCTATCTTTGGAAGGCGTCACATATCGATTGTAATTCTGCTGGCGATTATAATCGATTGTCATTCTGCTGGCGCAACGTCGACATCCATATTTTGTCTAACTTTAAAACATCCTCTTTTCTATTAAAATTGTTATGGTGTTTGTCAATCCTATTGCTTCTCTATACATGCGCGCATAATAATATGATGTTCGTGCTTAAACACTTGTCTCATTAAATTTAATTTCGTGGTTCCCATCTCGAAAAACATGCTCAGCTACGGCCGATTTTTCGATGTGTCCTAAGCGACAATTTCTTTTATGTTCGGCTAAGCGGGTGTTTACACCTCTTTTTGTTGTTCCAATATATACTTGTCCACAACTGCATGGAATTTTGTACACCCCAGGTGTTGCTAGGGGGTGTCGGGCATCGTTTGTAGTTCTTAAATATTCCTTAATCTTCTTGGTGGGTCTGAAGATTGTTTCGATCCCATACTTGGCCAGAAATTTCCCAATACGGTCCGTGACTTTATTAATGAACGGTAGGAAAACTTTTCCAGTAGGTGACCGATGTTGCTCTGGACTTCTGGCTTCTTTTCTTCTTTGATGGAGGGCTCGATCAATGTCCTTGCTGGTATATCCGTTTTTCATGAAGGGTGACCGTAACTGATTTAGTTCATCCCGTAAATAAGAAATTTTATACATCGACCACGGCCTCTCAGCCCGGAAGTTTTAACTGAAGACAACACTGGCCGTGAAAGCCTACAGTGTATGAATTGTTACCTTGTTCGTATGTCCGACAGGTGAAATTTCCAGTGGTGCAAAAAAGTTTCTATCCTATACTGCTTAAAATACTATCTCTGTAACTTTAGCCAACAGTTATCCGATGAACGAGTGCCGTATTTCTACCAATGGTCCTTCTTTAAATGGGCAAGCATCGATGCAACGTTTTCTTGTGGACAAAACTAATCGATGGCAACTCTAGTGTTGTTGCTATTCTTATTGTTGTCGTTTCCAGTGCGAAGACTGGTTCGATGCTGCCCTCCATGCTAGTCTACTCTGTGCAAGTCACATCATCTCTGCATAGCTACTGAGACCTACAGCCATTTGAAACTGTTTACTGTAGTCGGGTTTTGGTCTGCGTATACAATTTTTACCCCCCCCCCCCCCCCCCCCCCCCCCACACTGCCCTCCAGTACCAAATTGACGACTCGTCGATGACTCGCATGTTTCCTATCAACCGGTACGTTCTTTTAATCGGGTTGTGGATATAAAATTTTTCTCTCGTTCCATTCAGTACCTTCCCATCAGATATCCAGCCATCTGATCTTCAGCATTTACCTGTAGCATCACTTTTAAAAAGCTTGCCGGCCGCTGTGGCCCAGCGCTTCTAGGCGCTACAGACTGGAACCGCGCGACCGCTACGGTCGCAGGTTCGTGTCCTGCCTCGGGCATGAATGTGTGTGATGTCCTTAGGTTAGTTATGTTTAAGTAGTTCTAATTTCTAGGGGACTTATGACCTCAGAAGTTAAGTCCCATAGTGCTCAGAGCCATTTGAACCATTTTTTTTAAAAAGCTTATCATAATCACCTGACATGGAGTGGTGATGGCGATCTGTAAACCTGACTGTTGTAGATGTTATTAAAGAAGTTTATTTGGCCAAGACCACGATATAGAGGGCACTGATTACTGGATTCAATCGCTTGAATGGCCATCTTTAGATAATATTATAAACATGCGGTGTCTACATAAAAGGAATAAGTAAAACACTTTGTCATTATAATGTTGACATTCGTAAGGAAGTATCACATTCAGTCGTATTTACAATATACACGGTATGTCTGTAATCTGATATGAAGATGATTTTTTAACCAGAAATCAGTGTTTTCTCAATTGCTATCTCGCCAAATAAAGCTTCGTAACAAAAACTGTAACAGTTAAAAAGCTTCTGTTCTGTTCTTGACAGAACTTTATAATGTTCACATTTCATTTCACTACAAGGCTACACTTCAGACAACTACCTTTTGAAAAGACTACGTAGCGGTTAAATTTACATTCGACGTTCAGAAGTTTCTCTTTTTCAGAAATTGTTTTCCTATTGCCAATCTGTGTTTTACATCCTCTCTACTTCGAGCATCATCTGTTATTTTACTGCCCAAATAGTAAAACTCAACCTGCTACTTTTAGTGTCAAAGTTCCTTAACCAAGTCCCTCACCATTGCCTGATTTGATCCCATTAACTTCGTTTTACTTTTGTTGATGTTCGTCTTACTGCCACCTGTCAAGACTCTACCCATTCCGTTCAGCTGCTTTTTCAAGTAGTTTGCCGTCTCTGATAGAATTACATTGTCACCAGCGAAGTACAGTGTTTATTTATTTCTTCCCTCCGAACTTAAAATTTCTTTTCCAAATTTGTCCTTGGTTACCTTCACAGCTTTCTCAATGTACAGATTAAACAACAATGGGGACAGGCTGCGACTCTGTTTTACACCTGTCTTAACTACTGCTTCCCTTTCATGTCCTTCGGTTGCTATAACTGCTGTCTGGGTTCAGTTCAGATTATAGATAACTTCAGAGTTATCCGATGAGTGAGCGCGAATGTGTAAGAATACCGAAAACTGAAGTAGAACTCAGTTTTCCCACTATAAAACAAGGGAATCGGCAGGGAAAGCGAAAGCACGAATCAGTAAAAGTGTATATGTTTGTATAGTACAGTTTTATAACCCCGATTGAGAAACAAAGCAGTCGACTGTGAAATTACTCTATCGAGCTGAGCTAGTGGGGGTTCCGGGAGTGTATCAAGCGACCCACCTCTTGACAGGCGATGAGTTAATAAGTAAATTTAGAAATGTTAATCTCCTTGGAAAACTTTGACGAGACAATCCTGCAGTAAACTGACATTCGCTGACGGATTTCAAAAACTTTGTGTTATTGCGTGCTTATTATTTAGTTCCACACCTCACTAAAGGAGAACGTTGCATAATGCCAGCCGCTGCGCTGGAATACACATAATTTTCATTAGTTTTTAAGGTGGAACAGTAAGCCTGCAGGAAACTGTTATGAACCAACTTAACGGTAATTGTGTGTCAACTATACGTTCCAAGTGTAAAATAACAAAAAATTACCCAGTATGGCCACGATCGATTTACGAACTCATTCTTTAGTATTTATTTTGTTGTTAGTATTCCTAAGGAAAGTCTTTTCCTCGAATCACTGTTCAAAATACTACGATCCGTTTTCATTACTACTGTTTATCATATAACGTTACTTACATTCGTAGTTTACTGCCTGTAAATCGGAACAGCCAACATAGCTCTTTTGATCGAAAGTAAGAAAGACAGAATGTTTGAAAAATGAAATGAACAGATTGGTTGGGATATAACTCAGCTCAAAGATTAACAAATCCGAAATTTACGATTAGCAGTTGAGACAAAAATGAATTAGCAAAAAAAAAAAAAAAATGTCGCGACATGTTAGAAGAGTAGAAAGGAATCTGCTGTCTGGGAATTAATAACATGAAATATTGCCTAAATATGAAGATATTTGATGCAGATGTACGCAGAAAGAGAGAGTAAATCTTTTGGATTCAAACACTGAACGGGAACTAAGAAATAAGATCTAATTTTCGAACGCATCAAGTTAAACGCGAAAGACTAGAAGCATTTGAAAGGCGAATATTCAGAAGTGAGCTAAAAAATAAATTTACAGACAGCGCTGCTAGGAAAACACCATTACTTAATGTAGAGAAAACAGCACATGCTGTGCAAAATTTTTCCCAACAGAAGTACTTCTTTATGTGATCGTACGTATCTTTAAGAGCACAAAACACATATTCCGTCAGTTGCGTATTTCTGCGATCAGTTAGTATGTGTTATACCGCTTCAGTTTTCTTCTGTAAAAAACCGGTATATACCATTTTTTGATGCTATCGTTTTGCCATCTACCTTTGGTTCCACCACCACATCTTAATCAAAACTCATTGTTTCGAAACCATCGCCATTAGTCCTCTCTCCACGAAGAAGACATTCAGTAGCATTCAGAATAAGGAAGACATCTGCGAATGGAGTGCACATAATGTCGTTAACAAGTGAACTGTGCGCCGAATTCGACTAGTGGTGGCAGTTAATAAGGCTTCGTCTGGCAGTTTGTAATGGCTTATCTGACCGAGAATCGAACACGAGTCGCATGATCTGTTCAACCTGGTTTTAATAAATGAGCTGTCGGGACTCCAGTCAGTTGCCGGATCAGTGATTTCGGCCTCGGCTGATAGATAGTGGGAACGCCGGCTTGCAAAATGATCTCCTAGGCGAGCTGGTACCTCATTACTCAGAGAACTTGCGGCCCAAGCGGCAGATCCGGCTCCGACTTAAAACAGGATGCACTGTATTTTTCTCGCGTGAGTGCTTTGAAGCAAATGTGTACAGAATGGTCATCAGACTGCAGGACAGGCTTTGCGACTGAAAGCTTCTCATTTGAAACGTCAGTGTTTGGGCAAAAACGTGTTTTGCCTACAGCAGACCGCTGGCTACAGTGTTAAATGCTCCCAACAGGTTGTGGTGCGTTGGGAAATATTCCATATTGGTAGGAGGCTAACGGGTAGTACGAAATCTGCGAGAAGTGGGGACCATAACAGTGGCAACGAGGAAGATCAATATTCTGAAAACGATTATACAAAAAATACATCATCAGATATCTCACACATAGACAGACAATATAACAAACAAAAAAGATGGTCCTGATTACTCGAACGCAGATTTCTGTAAGATTAAAGAAATTCATAGACTTAAATACCTTGCTGACCTAATTTGAAAGAAGGAATGACGGAGAACCAGTGAAGTGAGGGATGGAATCATGAAAATGGCTTATCAGCTGACTAGAAACGTGTTCAACAAGAGGTATACTTCCTATCATTGTAAATTACAATATTACATTAACGTAACATAAACGAAACGTTTATATGCACATAAAAGTAGCTGTAAGTAAGTAGACGCCAGACGGAGAGGCATAGCAAGAATCCTGGTCAAAGAAGTTTCAGACAGGAATGGGTCGTTACGTCAGGGTCCGTGTTGCAAGCGCGAGAGTGTTATGCAATTGCTCATCAAAATAACGTGGCCCACGCTTTAAAAGACACGTTACTATCATTGGGAGGTCTGCAATTAAATTTTCGAGATAGTGCCTCCCAAGAAGGCAGCCAACGTACTACTTCCTCGCAAGTATATCTCACGAAACGACCACGGCGGAAAATTTGGGCTCTTAACAAAGATACAAAAAGTAAGCCGGCCGGAGTGGCCGTGCGGTTGTTGGCGCTGCAGTCTGGAGCCGAGCGACCGCTATGGTCGCAGGTTCGAATCCTGCCTCGGGCATGGATGTGTGTGATGTACTTAGGTTAGTTAGGTTTAATTAGTTCTAAGTTCTAGGCGACTGATGACCCCAGAAGTTAAGTCGCATAGTGCTCAGAGCCATTTTGAACAAAAAGTAAGCTCGACGTCAAGCTTCAAGATGTCTTGTAGAGTATACACTGAGGTGTCATAAGCCATGGAATTCTCCTGATACCCTGCCAGACCTGCAGCAACTGGACGTGGCACGGACTCAACACGTCGTTGGAATTCCCCGGCAGAAATACTGCGCCACACAGCCACTATGGCCGGCCATAATTGCGAAGGTGTTGCCGGCGCACGAACTGACCTCTCGATTATATCCCCTGAATATTCGATGGGGTTCATGTCGAGCGATCTGGTTGGGGAAATTATTCACTCGAATTGCAAAACCAGTCACGAACAACTGTGGCCCGTTGACATGCCGCATTGTCATCTATGACAATTCCATTGTTGTTTGGGAACATGAAGTCTATGAATGGCTACAAATGGTGTCCAAGTAGCGGAACATAATCATTTGCAGTCAATGATCGGTTCAGCTGCACCAGAAGACCCATCCATTCCACAGTCCACACCATCATGGAACCACCACGAGGTTGCACAGTGTCTATGGCTTCGTGGGGTCTGCGCCATACTCCAACCCTACCGTCAGCTCTTACCAACTGAAATCGAGACTAATTTGACCAAGCCACGGTTTTCCAGTCGTCTAGTGTCCCACCGTTATGGTCACGAGCCCAGGAGAGGCGCTGGAGGCGATGTCGTGCTGTTGGCAAAGGCACCTGCGTCGGTCGTCTGCAACCATAGCCCATTAATGCCAGATCTCGCCTCACTGTCCTAACAGCTTCGTTTGTCTTACGTCTCACATTGATTTCCGCGCTTATTTCACCATCTATTGCTTGTCTGTTAGCAGTGACATCTTTACGTCAACGCCGCTGCTCTTCGTCGTTAAGCGAAGGCTGTCGGCCATTGCGCCGTCCGTGGTTAGAGGTAATGGGTCAAATGGCTCTAAGCACTATGGGACTTAACAT